>NW_026907203.1:0-72335 GCF_033978795.1 Nerophis ophidion | reverse complement strand
CTTCGAAGAAGCTGGTCTTCTTCTTCTGTGGTTTTTTTCGAAGGACATCCGGTTTGCGCTGACGTGACGTCACTGAAGCGCGCCGGAGTCTTTCTATTTTATTTCTTTCCTATTAATTTATTTTTTCTTTCTACCTACTTACCTGCATTTCCACCCTATTTTTACACATAACTCTTATTTTATATTAAATATACTGACGGTTGTCATAAAATGGCGGCGTGGCATGACGAGGAATGGGTCCTCGTCCGTCCTCGCGGACGTAAACAGCGATCGCGGCGTGAGATGACCCCGCCCCCTCGTCCTCAACCACAATACGGCCGCTATGATGATGAACATCTTCATTTTGCGGACTGTTGTCAACAACCGCCTCGTAGGAGCTACGCGGAGGTGCTGCGTGGCTGTCCTGCAGAGGAGGAGGACGAGCGGGTGCGCCTCCGCAGCGACACGCGTCGCTACGGCAACCGATCACGTGAGAGACGTGACGTACGCCGTCAGGACTACCCCACACGCGACGCACGTCGCCGGGACTATCCTACGCGCGACGCACGACGCCGTGATTATCCAACACGCTACACACGCCGCCGTGATTACTCCACTAACAACATACGTCGCCGGGACTACCCCTCACGTGACACACGTCGCCAGGGCAACGTCTCGCGCGACAGGAATAACAACGGCGCGCGTGGCAAGCGTTACGGTGCCCCATGGTGGGAAAATTCTCGCACTTCACACCAAAAAAATAAAAACAATAAAAACAATTTTTCCAGAGGCTTCAAACCTCAATATTTTCAACACCCTGCACACAATCGGCCCCAAAATAACAGGGTAAATTTCAGACCTGCCTACCATGAGCCTCCCAATCCCAGGAGGACTTACAGGACTGACAAACCTGGTTTTGGACGGGGTCAACGCCCCAATATTACCAGGAATGGTAATACAAACCGCCCCCCCAGGGAAATTCCCCCTGACAACCAGGATGTCGATTTTAGCCTCAAAGCTAAAATCATTTATAACATTATTAAAATTGTGCACCATCAAAATAATGTTAATAAAGACATCCAACCACAAACCATCACCAATATGGAACTCACCTTAACGACCGGAATCAGGCCAGCGGTCACCAACCCGGACACAGAATCCTTAATTAAAAACAACGCACACAATTGGGCACAAACAACAGTTAAAATACTTAGAGATCATTACAATAAGGCACTGCAAACTGAAATTAGTAAATTGAGTGTCTTTATTGGACAGAACTGGCAGGACCCATTCCAGGTGGCCTCGGCGTGGGCCAAGACACACCTGGGACGCAGACTGACCGCCGAGACACTTCGGCTGGCCGAGGGTCTGGTCATCTCGATCTGTGTCGACGCTCGTGCCGTGGACGAGGGGGGGAGTCCCGCGCGATCGCAGCAGACGGGGTCACCAGTCCGCTTGGACCCGTCCAGCACCCGAATGGTGGTGGACGCAGTGCACCCCCCGGTGCAACCCTCGCGGCCCCTGCCGGTTCCAGCCCAGCACGCTCCTGCGCGCGCCACGGTCTCCACAATGACCGACCCTATGGGCGGAGATTGGTCCCCTGTTGTGGAACAGGTTCCGGGTCCTCGGGGACAGGTTACCCCGGTCCCCTTCCCGGTGTTGTCACCTTCCTCTCTGGCTGCAGCACCATCCAGGCCCCAGAGAGCGACACGCCCCCTGGAGCCATGTAGTAGTCCTCCTGACTGCTCCATTGTTCAGGCTCCCCTGGTCCCGCCACCCGGGCCGCCTGGGCGTGTCGAGACCGAGGTCGGGGTCCCCCCTGCGCTTCCCGAGGCGCCACCGCTACCTGTAGAACAAAACATACCAGTTCTAGTCCATGTAGCGGACAATGCACAGGGGACACCTGGCCAGCCAGACACTTCCCACCACTTACCTGAGCAGCCGGCGTCACCCCCGGTAGTGCACCCAGGGTGGTCCCAGCTGCCCCTTGACACGCCTCCAAGTTGGTCCCAACTTGGTGCTGACCAACCGGGACCACCTACGCCGACTTCCTCACTCCTGGACGCGCCCCTCCCGAACGCGCCTCTGCCGGACGTGCCTCTTGTAGACACTCCCCCTCCAGTCACGCCCGTTCCGGACACTTCCGCTCCCGAGGCGCGGGCTAGCTGGTCCTCGTTCTTCTCTGGAAACCAGAAAAGGACAAAAACGGTCACTTCGGCTTCTCAGCCGACAGAAGACACAAACGGGGCACAGGTTACCACGCCAACCAGTCCGCGGAGGAGGCCTACAAGACACATTAGTACAACACGTAAGATGGTGGACTGGCACCTGTCTGTTCATAGGAAGGTCCTGGTGATCGGGGACTCCAACATTAGTCTCCTTCCGTCCACTGGTCTCCAGGACCTCCAGATGGACAGCTACCCGGGTGCCAACTTCCGCCACGCAGAGGCCATCCTGCAGAAAACCAAAATTAGTGCTGAGGTTGAAATGGTGGTTTTATCTTTCGGCCTCAACAATAAAGAACAAAACCCCAAATCTACCACCTTCAAGCAGCTCCAAAAGGCCCTTAAAACGGCCAAAATCACCTTTCCCAATGCCGAAATCTTCATCCCCCTCCTCAACTTTTCCGACAATTTGCCCGAGGAACATAAGGACAACCTCCGGCAAATTAATAGTTATATTCACAAAAACTACCATTACATCCCAGCACTCACCAGCGACCAGTTCGCAACCGGTAGGGACAATATACATTGGACCGATACCACTGCCAGGAATATGCTGAAGCATTGGCTTCAGCATTTAAACCTGGCGTCCCCAAAAACCCGACCTGTCGGGGGGGCCACACCAGCACAAACAACACCACCACAAACACAAACAAAAACATTGTAAATCTGTCCAAAAAATTCATACTTACCTCGTCGCAGCGCTCCCTCCTCGACAAAGGCCTCAGCTTCGTTCCGTCCACCAGCCTCAGTTCCGAGTGGCACCACCAGGTCAAATTTGACCTACAGGAATACCACAGGGGGGTCATATTAGCGGTGTTTTACGAGAAACAGGGGTCCCTCGTACCGCGACCTTTCACCCCGAGGTCTCAATGGGAGCCCTCACCTGGTCTGCTGCCGCCGGAGGTCCACGCGCTGGTCTCGGCGGACGAGCACCCATCGCTCCTCTCGGGTTGCGCCCTCGCGGTTGCGCCCAATCTCACACGGGCAGAAGCTGAGGCCTTGCAGAGTCTGAAAAACAACAAAAACATAGTCATTAAACCGGCAGACAAGGGAAGCGCAGTGGTCATCTTAGACAGGGCTCAATACATCTGGGAGGGCACCAGACAACTAAGCGACACCACCTACTATTCCCCATTGGCCACACCTATTTACCCCGACACTGCCCCTATGGTACAAAAAATAGTCAACAATTTAATAAACAAAAGATTCATTAACCACAAACAGCACACCTACCTCTTGGGGGAATCGGACCCCCGCCCCCGCAGGTTCTACTTACTGCCAAAAATACACAAAGAACCGCACAAGTGGAGCCGACCACATGAAATCCCCCCGGGCAGGCCTATCGTGTCAGACTGTGGTAGCGAGACTTATAGAACAGCAGAATTTATTGACTATTACTTGACCCCACTCTCCATCAAACACGCTAGCTACCTCAAAGACACATACGACTTTATTGACAAAATTAAAAATTTAGATATTCCCCAAGAGGCCATTTTGTTCACCATAGATATAGATAGTTTATACACCAATATTGACATTGACCAGGGCATCCAAGCCGTAAAAAACATTTTTGTTAAATATCGAGACGTTAGCAGGCCGGAGAAAGAACTCCTCCAGCTTCTCGATATCAACCTCAGGAGGAATGACTTCGAATTCAACGGGAAGTTCTTCCTCCAAATCAAAGGGACGGCCATGGGGAAGAAGTTCGCTCCGGCTTACGCTAATATTTTCATGGCGGAATGGGAGATGTCTGCCCTGGCGGCCTGCCCAATTCAGCCCCTCCACTATCTACGATATCTCGACGATATCTGGGGTGTTTGGGATCACTCCGTGGAGGAGTTTGAGGTGTTCCGCCACACCCTCAATACACACAATCCGAGCATTACCATCAAGTCCACCACCAGCCCCACCTCGGTGGACTTTTTGGATACCACCACCTTCAAAGGTCCAACATTCTGCTCCACCCATCACCTTGACATAAAAGTTTTCTTCAAACAAACAGACACCCATGCCCTCCTCCATAAGACCAGTTTCCACCCCCGACACACGTACGCGGGACTGGTGAAATCACAGTTGTTGAGGTTCCACCGAATCTGCACCAGGGAGGAGGACTTCATCACGGCCACTGGAACCCTGTTCTGTGCCCTGAGGATGAGGGGGTATTCTAGAACCTTCCTCAGGAGACAGTTCAGGTGCTTCCTTGACCCTAAAAAGCCCCCCCTCGGTGAGTCCATGATCCCATTCATCACCACATTCTCACCTGCGGCGACACAGGTGTCCAGAATGGTGAAACAAAATTTCAGGGATTTTGTGGACAAAAGCGGGAGACTGAAACAGCACTATTTGGTCTCAGCTTACCGCAAGAATCCTAGCCTGGGGGATTTGCTAGTTAGAGCTCGGGTCCCCTCCCTTAGAGATCCGCCCCCCACTCGAAGCAATGCTCCCTTTCAGCATATCCCCTGGCTGATCAACAAACACAATGGCAAGGTCTTCCGACCGCTGTGCAGAGGGGACGGCCACACTAAGAATTGTGTGTATGTCATCCTCTGCCAGCGCTGCCAAGTCATGTATGTTGGCGAAACGGGTAACACAATGGCCACCCGTTTTCGCCAACACAAATACAATATTATCCGGCGGAAGAACACATCCACCCACCTAGTGCAACACTTCGTCCGGCACGGGTGGGCTTCCGTCCGGGCGTGCGTGATCCAGGCCGACTCCAAGTGGAGTGTAGGCCAACGCAGGGGGACTGAACGCTCCTGGATCACAAAACTGGGCACCCGCTATCCGGGGGGCCTCAATGAGGCGTGAGTGCGAGCCCGCTGGGCCATAGATGGACCGTGCACACCCTTCTTATATTCTTTTTTACACTCTTTTATCGCCCTTCCCCCACCCCTTACCCTAACCCTAACCGACTCTCCTTTTTCACTCCTAAAACCTACCCGTCTCTCTTTTCTTTACACCTAACACCTACCCATCTCTCCTTCTCTTTATACCTAACCCTAACTCCTAACTCTAACCCTAACCCCAACCCCAACCCCAACCCTAACCCGCCTGTGCCTCTGGTCCACACACGGCTCGCGCTCCGCCCATTGGGGACCCTCCTGGTTCCACCTCTCATCCGCACCAATATATACAACATTGCTGATAATAACACTTACCTCACTACTCACCTGGGAATCCGGACGTCTCTGGCGGAAGGGATGCCCCGGAGGTCCTGGTCTTCCCACGAGTACCTGTAAAAAACAATAACAAAATCAAAGAAAGAACATATGATAACAACATCAAAAATACTCACCTTCATTGTCATGTCTCTCACCTTGGGTAACGGACGTTGTCCTTTACTCCAACGACTGCAAAAAGACACAGAAACAATACTAAAATACTTACCTTGGTTACAGGGTCATGGACCTAGCTACACGGACATGTCCGGCGCAGGGAGTGCTCCGGATGTCCCTGTACTCCAACGACCTGAAAAAATACCAAAAAAATACAAAAATACTTAAAATCTTCAAAAAAATCAAAAAACCTAACAAAAATACAAAAAAATACTAAAAAACCTATAAAATTTCTCCAAAAAAATCTTTTGGACTTGTTTGAACTCCATTTGGAGTCACAATTACTGTTTTTCTCGGCTCAGTTTTATTGTGCAAATTAATAGTGAATTTTCTTTATTTTTATCTTATTATTTCCTATTTTTGCCTATTTAATTTTATTTTATTCTATTTCTTTATTCACTATTAATGATAATAAGAAAATAAACCATATACATGGTCAATGCTGTCACTGGGTGCCAATTATTGCTGCATGGATTATTTTAGCTGAGCAGTTTGCATCGCTTAAAACTTTTCTGTTTATTTTTCGCCAGCTACGACTCCACCTTACTCTCAGCAGCCAATCAGCCTCAGTCTACAGCCAACCATCGAACGAGCAACATCTCTCTCATTGCACACTAGCCGACGCTTTTATTTCCTATTTTACATTCAGACAAGTCTCAGCCTGAAGAAGGCACATTCGTGCCGAAACGTTGCATTATTAGAGACTTGCAATTTATTAGCTTTTCACCTTTTTCACTACTTTCTCTACCTTTCCTCCTTTCTCTCTTTTTTGCCGTGCGGAACTCTTCCCACGAGGCGAAAAGTCCGTCGACGATTCGCTAATTTACGTTCAGTTTATACTCTTTTATTATTTAATTTAATTTATTAAACTCCTTACCTTGGAGTATTCCATCGTTCTTCATAGAACCGCCCTTAGTTGTTTATTTTCTTTATATTATTATTTTTCCTTCGAAGAAGCTGGTCTTCTTCTTCTGTGGTTTTTTTCGAAGGACATCCGGTTTGCGCTGACGTGACGTCACTGAAGCGCGCCGGAGTCTTTCTATTTTATTTCTTTCCTATTAATTTATTTTTTCTTTCTACCTACTTACCTGCATTTCCACCCTATTTTTACACATAACTCTTATTTTATATTAAATAATACTGACGGTTGTCATAAAATGGCGGCGTGGCATGACGAGGAATGGGTCCTCGTCCGTCCTCGCGGACGTAAACAGCGATCGCGGCGTGAGATGACCCCGCCCCCTCGTCCTCAACCACAATACGGCCGCTATGATGATGAACATCTTCATTTTGCGGACTGTTGTCAACAACCGCCTCGTAGGAGCTACGCGGAGGTGCTGCGTGGCTGTCCTGCAGAGGAGGAGGACGAGCGGGTGCGCCTCCGCAGCGACACGCGTCGCTACGGCAACCGATCACGTGAGAGACGTGACGTACGCCGTCAGGACTACCCCACACGCGACGCACGTCGCCGGGACTATCCTACGCGCGACGCACGACGCCGTGATTATCCAACACGCTACACACGCCGCCGTGATTACTCCACTAACAACATACGTCGCCGGGACTACCCCTCACGTGACACACGTCGCCAGGGCAACGTCTCGCGCGACAGGAATAACAACGGCGCGCGTGGCAAGCGTTACGGTGCCCCATGGTGGGAAAATTCTCGCACTTCACACCAAAAAAATAAAAACAATAAAAACAATTTTTCCAGAGGCTTCAAACCTCAATATTTTCAACACCCTGCACACAATCGGCCCCAAAATAACAGGGTAAATTTCAGACCTGCCTACCATGAGCCTCCCAATCCCAGGAGGACTTACAGGACTGACAAACCTGGTTTTGGACGGGGTCAACGCCCCAATATTACCAGGAATGGTAATACAAACCGCCCCCCCAGGGAAATTCCCCCTGACAACCAGGATGTCGATTTTAGCCTCAAAGCTAAAATCATTTATAACATTATTAAAATTGTGCACCATCAAAATAATGTTAATAAAGACATCCAACCACAAACCATCACCAATATGGAACTCACCTTAACGACCGGAATCAGGCCAGCGGTCACCAACCCGGACACAGAATCCTTAATTAAAAACAACGCACACAATTGGGCACAAACAACAGTTAAAATACTTAGAGATCATTACAATAAGGCACTGCAAACTGAAATTAGTAAATTGAGTGTCTTTATTGGACAGAACTGGCAGGACCCATTCCAGGTGGCCTCGGCGTGGGCCAAGACACACCTGGGACGCAGACTGACCGCCGAGACACTTCGGCTGGCCGAGGGTCTGGTCATCTCGATCTGTGTCGACGCTCGTGCCGTGGACGAGGGGGGGAGTCCCGCGCGATCGCAGCAGACGGGGTCACCAGTCCGCTTGGACCCGTCCAGCACCCGAATGGTGGTGGACGCAGTGCACCCCCCGGTGCAACCCTCGCGGCCCCTGCCGGTTCCAGCCCAGCACGCTCCTGCGCGCGCCACGGTCTCCACAATGACCGACCCTATGGGCGGAGATTGGTCCCCTGTTGTGGAACAGGTTCCGGGTCCTCGGGGACAGGTTACCCCGGTCCCCTTCCCGGTGTTGTCACCTTCCTCTCTGGCTGCAGCACCATCCAGGCCCCAGAGAGCGACACGCCCCCTGGAGCCATGTAGTAGTCCTCCTGACTGCTCCATTGTTCAGGCTCCCCTGGTCCCGCCACCCGGGCCGCCTGGGCGTGTCGAGACCGAGGTCGGGGTCCCCCCTGCGCTTCCCGAGGCGCCACCGCTACCTGTAGAACAAAACATACCAGTTCTAGTCCATGTAGCGGACAATGCACAGGGGACACCTGGCCAGCCAGACACTTCCCACCACTTACCTGAGCAGCCGGCGTCACCCCCGGTAGTGCACCCAGGGTGGTCCCAGCTGCCCCTTGACACGCCTCCAAGTTGGTCCCAACTTGGTGCTGACCAACCGGGACCACCTACGCCGACTTCCTCACTCCTGGACGCGCCCCTCCCGAACGCGCCTCTGCCGGACGTGCCTCTTGTAGACACTCCCCCTCCAGTCACGCCCGTTCCGGACACTTCCGCTCCCGAGGCGCGGGCTAGCTGGTCCTCGTTCTTCTCTGGAAACCAGAAAAGGACAAAAACGGTCACTTCGGCTTCTCAGCCGACAGAAGACACAAACGGGGCACAGGTTACCACGCCAACCAGTCCGCGGAGGAGGCCTACAAGACACATTAGTACAACACGTAAGATGGTGGACTGGCACCTGTCTGTTCATAGGAAGGTCCTGGTGATCGGGGACTCCAACATTAGTCTCCTTCCGTCCACTGGTCTCCAGGACCTCCAGATGGACAGCTACCCGGGTGCCAACTTCCGCCACGCAGAGGCCATCCTGCAGAAAACCAAAATTAGTGCTGAGGTTGAAATGGTGGTTTTATCTTTCGGCCTCAACAATAAAGAACAAAACCCCAAATCTACCACCTTCAAGCAGCTCCAAAAGGCCCTTAAAACGGCCAAAATCACCTTTCCCAATGCCGAAATCTTCATCCCCCTCCTCAACTTTTCCGACAATTTGCCCGAGGAACATAAGGACAACCTCCGGCAAATTAATAGTTATATTCACAAAAACTACCATTACATCCCAGCACTCACCAGCGACCAGTTCGCAACCGGTAGGGACAATATACATTGGACCGATACCACTGCCAGGAATATGCTGAAGCATTGGCTTCAGCATTTAAACCTGGCGTCCCCAAAAACCCGACCTGTCGGGGGGGCCACACCAGCACAAACAACACCACCACAAACACAAACAAAAACATTGTAAATCTGTCCAAAAAATTCATACTTACCTCGTCGCAGCGCTCCCTCCTCGACAAAGGCCTCAGCTTCGTTCCGTCCACCAGCCTCAGTTCCGAGTGGCACCACCAGGTCAAATTTGACCTACAGGAATACCACAGGGGGGTCAAATTAGCGGTGTTTTACGAGAAACAGGGGTCCCTCGTACCGCGACCTTTCACCCCGAGGTCTCAATGGGAGCCCTCACCTGGTCTGCTGCCGCCGGAGGTCCACGCGCTGGTCTCGGCGGACGAGCACCCATCGCTCCTCTCGGGTTGCGCCCTCGCGGTTGCGCCCAATCTCACACGGGCAGAAGCTGAGGCCTTGCAGAGTCTGAAAAACAACAAAAACATAGTCATTAAACCGGCAGACAAGGGAAGCGCAGTGGTCATCTTAGACAGGGCTCAATACATCTGGGAGGGCACCAGACAACTAAGCGACACCACCTACTATTCCCCATTGGCCACACCTATTTACCCCGACACTGCCCCTATGGTACAAAAAATAGTCAACAATTTAATAAACAAAAGATTCATTAACCACAAACAGCACACCTACCTCTTGGGGGAATCGGACCCCCGCCCCCGCAGGTTCTACTTACTGCCAAAAATACACAAAGAACCGCACAAGTGGAGCCGACCACATGAAATCCC
The DNA here is from genome assembly GCF_033978795.1 of Nerophis ophidion. Taxonomy (NCBI): domain Eukaryota; kingdom Metazoa; phylum Chordata; class Actinopteri; order Syngnathiformes; family Syngnathidae; genus Nerophis; species Nerophis ophidion. The sequence continues at coordinate 62,314 of NW_026907203.1, read as the reverse complement.
CCCGGGCAGGCCTATCGTGTCAGACTGTGGTAGCGAGACTTATAGAACAGCAGAATTTATTGACTATTACTTGACCCCACTCTCCATCAAACACGCTAGCTACCTCAAAGACACATACGACTTTATTGACAAAATTAAAAATTTAGATATTCCCCAAGAGGCCATTTTGTTCACCATAGATATAGATAGTTTATACACCAATATTGACATTGACCAGGGCATCCAAGCCGTAAAAAACATTTTTGTTAAATATCGAGACGTTAGCAGGCCGGAGAAAGAACTCCTCCAGCTTCTCGATATCAACCTCAGGAGGAATGACTTCGAATTCAACGGGAAGTTCTTCCTCCAAATCAAAGGGACGGCCATGGGGAAGAAGTTCGCTCCGGCTTACGCTAATATTTTCATGGCGGAATGGGAGATGTCTGCCCTGGCGGCCTGCCCAATTCAGCCCCTCCACTATCTACGATATCTCGACGATATCTGGGGTGTTTGGGATCACTCCGTGGAGGAGTTTGAGGTGTTCCGCCACACCCTCAATACACACAATCCGAGCATTACCATCAAGTCCACCACCAGCCCCACCTCGGTGGACTTTTTGGATACCACCACCTTCAAAGGTCCAACATTCTGCTCCACCCATCACCTTGACATAAAAGTTTTCTTCAAACAAACAGACACCCATGCCCTCCTCCATAAGACCAGTTTCCACCCCCGACACACGTACGCGGGACTGGTGAAATCACAGTTGTTGAGGTTCCACCGAATCTGCACCAGGGAGGAGGACTTCATCACGGCCACTGGAACCCTGTTCTGTGCCCTGAGGATGAGGGGGTATTCTAGAACCTTCCTCAGGAGACAGTTCAGGTGCTTCCTTGACCCTAAAAAGCCCCCCCTCGGTGAGTCCATGATCCCATTCATCACCACATTCTCACCTGCGGCGACACAGGTGTCCAGAATGGTGAAACAAAATTTCAGGGATTTTGTGGACAAAAGCGGGAGACTGAAACAGCACTATTTGGTCTCAGCTTACCGCAAGAATCCTAGCCTGGGGGATTTGCTAGTTAGAGCTCGGGTCCCCTCCCTTAGAGATCCGCCCCCCACTCGAAGCAATGCTCCCTTTCAGCATATCCCCTGGCTGATCAACAAACACAATGGCAAGGTCTTCCGACCGCTGTGCAGAGGGGACGGCCACACTAAGAATTGTGTGTATGTCATCCTCTGCCAGCGCTGCCAAGTCATGTATGTTGGCGAAACGGGTAACACAATGGCCACCCGTTTTCGCCAACACAAATACAATATTATCCGGCGGAAGAACACATCCACCCACCTAGTGCAACACTTCGTCCGGCACGGGTGGGCTTCCGTCCGGGCGTGCGTGATCCAGGCCGACTCCAAGTGGAGTGTAGGCCAACGCAGGGGGACTGAACGCTCCTGGATCACAAAACTGGGCACCCGCTATCCGGGGGGCCTCAATGAGGCGTGAGTGCGAGCCCGCTGGGCCATAGATGGACCGTGCACACCCTTCTTATATTCTTTTTTACACTCTTTTATCGCCCTTCCCCCACCCCTTACCCTAACCCTAACCGACTCTCCTTTTTCACTCCTAAAACCTACCCGTCTCTCTTTTCTTTACACCTAACACCTACCCATCTCTCCTTCTCTTTATACCTAACCCTAACTCCTAACTCTAACCCTAACCCCAACCCCAACCCCAACCCTAACCCGCCTGTGCCTCTGGTCCACACACGGCTCGCGCTCCGCCCATTGGGGACCCTCCTGGTTCCACCTCTCATCCGCACCAATATATACAACATTGCTGATAATAACACTTACCTCACTACTCACCTGGGAATCCGGACGTCTCTGGCGGAAGGGATGCCCCGGAGGTCCTGGTCTTCCCACGAGTACCTGTAAAAAACAATAACAAAATCAAAGAAAGAACATATGATAACAACATCAAAAATACTCACCTTCATTGTCATGTCTCTCACCTTGGGTAACGGACGTTGTCCTTTACTCCAACGACTGCAAAAAGACACAGAAACAATACTAAAATACTTACCTTGGTTACAGGGTCATGGACCTAGCTACACGGACATGTCCGGCGCAGGGAGTGCTCCGGATGTCCCTGTACTCCAACGACCTGAAAAAATACCAAAAAAATACAAAAATACTTAAAATCTTCAAAAAAATCAAAAAACCTAACAAAAATACAAAAAAATACTAAAAAACCTATAAAATTTCTCCAAAAAAATCTTTTGGACTTGTTTGAACTCCATTTGGAGTCACAATTACTGTTTTTCTCGGCTCAGTTTTATTGTGCAAATTAATAGTGAATTTTCTTTATTTTTATCTTATTATTTCCTATTTTTGCCTATTTAATTTTATTTTATTCTATTTCTTTATTCACTATTAATGATAATAAGAAAATAAACCATATACATGGTCAATGCTGTCACTGGGTGCCAATTATTGCTGCATGGATTATTTTAGCTGAGCAGTTTGCATCGCTTAAAACTTTTCTGTTTATTTTTCGCCAGCTACGACTCCACCTTACTCTCAGCAGCCAATCAGCCTCAGTCTACAGCCAACCATCGAACGAGCAACATCTCTCTCATTGCACACTAGCCGACGCTTTTATTTCCTATTTTACATTCAGACAAGTCTCAGCCTGAAGAAGGCACATTCGTGCCGAAACGTTGCATTATTAGAGACTTGCAATTTATTAGCTTTTCACCTTTTTCACTACTTTCTCTACCTTTCCTCCTTTCTCTCTTTTTTGCCGTGCGGAACTCTTCCCACGAGGCGAAAAGTCCGTCGACGATTCGCTAATTTACGTTCAGTTTATACTCTTTTATTATTTAATTTAATTTATTAAACTCCTTACCTTGGAGTATTCCATCGTTCTTCATAGAACCGCCCTTAGTTGTTTATTTTCTTTATATTATTATTTTTCCTTCGAAGAAGCTGGTCTTCTTCTTCTGTGGTTTTTTTCGAAGGACATCCGGTTTGCGCTGACGTGACGTCACTGAAGCGCGCCGGAGTCTTTCTATTTTATTTCTTTCCTATTAATTTATTTTTTCTTTCTACCTACTTACCTGCATTTCCACCCTATTTTTACACATAACTCTTATTTTATATTAAATAATACTGACGGTTGTCATAAAATGGCGGCGTGGCATGACGAGGAATGGGTCCTCGTCCGTCCTCGCGGACGTAAACAGCGATCGCGGCGTGAGATGACCCCGCCCCCTCGTCCTCAACCACAATACGGCCGCTATGATGATGAACATCTTCATTTTGCGGACTGTTGTCAACAACCGCCTCGTAGGAGCTACGCGGAGGTGCTGCGTGGCTGTCCTGCAGAGGAGGAGGACGAGCGGGTGCGCCTCCGCAGCGACACGCGTCGCTACGGCAACCGATCACGTGAGAGACGTGACGTACGCCGTCAGGACTACCCCACACGCGACGCACGTCGCCGGGACTATCCTACGCGCGACGCACGACGCCGTGATTATCCAACACGCTACACACGCCGCCGTGATTACTCCACTAACAACATACGTCGCCGGGACTACCCCTCACGTGACACACGTCGCCAGGGCAACGTCTCGCGCGACAGGAATAACAACGGCGCGCGTGGCAAGCGTTACGGTGCCCCATGGTGGGAAAATTCTCGCACTTCACACCAAAAAAATAAAAACAATAAAAACAATTTTTCCAGAGGCTTCAAACCTCAATATTTTCAACACCCTGCACACAATCGGCCCCAAAATAACAGGGTAAATTTCAGACCTGCCTACCATGAGCCTCCCAATCCCAGGAGGACTTACAGGACTGACAAACCTGGTTTTGGACGGGGTCAACGCCCCAATATTACCAGGAATGGTAATACAAACCGCCCCCCCAGGGAAATTCCCCCTGACAACCAGGATGTCGATTTTAGCCTCAAAGCTAAAATCATTTATAACATTATTAAAATTGTGCACCATCAAAATAATGTTAATAAAGACATCCAACCACAAACCATCACCAATATGGAACTCACCTTAACGACCGGAATCAGGCCAGCGGTCACCAACCCGGACACAGAATCCTTAATTAAAAACAACGCACACAATTGGGCACAAACAACAGTTAAAATACTTAGAGATCATTACAATAAGGCACTGCAAACTGAAATTAGTAAATTGAGTGTCTTTATTGGACAGAACTGGCAGGACCCATTCCAGGTGGCCTCGGCGTGGGCCAAGACACACCTGGGACGCAGACTGACCGCCGAGACACTTCGGCTGGCCGAGGGTCTGGTCATCTCGATCTGTGTCGACGCTCGTGCCGTGGACGAGGGGGGGAGTCCCGCGCGATCGCAGCAGACGGGGTCACCAGTCCGCTTGGACCCGTCCAGCACCCGAATGGTGGTGGACGCAGTGCACCCCCCGGTGCAACCCTCGCGGCCCCTGCCGGTTCCAGCCCAGCACGCTCCTGCGCGCGCCACGGTCTCCACAATGACCGACCCTATGGGCGGAGATTGGTCCCCTGTTGTGGAACAGGTTCCGGGTCCTCGGGGACAGGTTACCCCGGTCCCCTTCCCGGTGTTGTCACCTTCCTCTCTGGCTGCAGCACCATCCAGGCCCCAGAGAGCGACACGCCCCCTGGAGCCATGTAGTAGTCCTCCTGACTGCTCCATTGTTCAGGCTCCCCTGGTCCCGCCACCCGGGCCGCCTGGGCGTGTCGAGACCGAGGTCGGGGTCCCCCCTGCGCTTCCCGAGGCGCCACCGCTACCTGTAGAACAAAACATACCAGTTCTAGTCCATGTAGCGGACAATGCACAGGGGACACCTGGCCAGCCAGACACTTCCCACCACTTACCTGAGCAGCCGGCGTCACCCCCGGTAGTGCACCCAGGGTGGTCCCAGCTGCCCCTTGACACGCCTCCAAGTTGGTCCCAACTTGGTGCTGACCAACCGGGACCACCTACGCCGACTTCCTCACTCCTGGACGCGCCCCTCCCGAACGCGCCTCTGCCGGACGTGCCTCTTGTAGACACTCCCCCTCCAGTCACGCCCGTTCCGGACACTTCCGCTCCCGAGGCGCGGGCTAGCTGGTCCTCGTTCTTCTCTGGAAACCAGAAAAGGACAAAAACGGTCACTTCGGCTTCTCAGCCGACAGAAGACACAAACGGGGCACAGGTTACCACGCCAACCAGTCCGCGGAGGAGGCCTACAAGACACATTAGTACAACACGTAAGATGGTGGACTGGCACCTGTCTGTTCATAGGAAGGTCCTGGTGATCGGGGACTCCAACATTAGTCTCCTTCCGTCCACTGGTCTCCAGGACCTCCAGATGGACAGCTACCCGGGTGCCAACTTCCGCCACGCAGAGGCCATCCTGCAGAAAACCAAAATTAGTGCTGAGGTTGAAATGGTGGTTTTATCTTTCGGCCTCAACAATAAAGAACAAAACCCCAAATCTACCACCTTCAAGCAGCTCCAAAAGGCCCTTAAAACGGCCAAAATCACCTTTCCCAATGCCGAAATCTTCATCCCCCTCCTCAACTTTTCCGACAATTTGCCCGAGGAACATAAGGACAACCTCCGGCAAATTAATAGTTATATTCACAAAAACTACCATTACATCCCAGCACTCACCAGCGACCAGTTCGCAACCGGTAGGGACAATATACATTGGACCGATACCACTGCCAGGAATATGCTGAAGCATTGGCTTCAGCATTTAAACCTGGCGTCCCCAAAAACCCGACCTGTCGGGGGGGCCACACCAGCACAAACAACACCACCACAAACACAAACAAAAACATTGTAAATCTGTCCAAAAAATTCATACTTACCTCGTCGCAGCGCTCCCTCCTCGACAAAGGCCTCAGCTTCGTTCCGTCCACCAGCCTCAGTTCCGAGTGGCACCACCAGGTCAAATTTGACCTACAGGAATACCACAGGGGGGTCAAATTAGCGGTGTTTTACGAGAAACAGGGGTCCCTCGTACCGCGACCTTTCACCCCGAGGTCTCAATGGGAGCCCTCACCTGGTCTGCTGCCGCCGGAGGTCCACGCGCTGGTCTCGGCGGACGAGCACCCATCGCTCCTCTCGGGTTGCGCCCTCGCGGTTGCGCCCAATCTCACACGGGCAGAAGCTGAGGCCTTGCAGAGTCTGAAAAACAACAAAAACATAGTCATTAAACCGGCAGACAAGGGAAGCGCAGTGGTCATCTTAGACAGGGCTCAATACATCTGGGAGGGCACCAGACAACTAAGCGACACCACCTACTATTCCCCATTGGCCACACCTATTTACCCCGACACTGCCCCTATGGTACAAAAAATAGTCAACAATTTAATAAACAAAAGATTCATTAACCACAAACAGCACACCTACCTCTTGGGGGAATCGGACCCCCGCCCCCGCAGGTTCTACTTACTGCCAAAAATACACAAAGAACCGCACAAGTGGAGCCGACCACATGAAATCCCCCCGGGCAGGCCTATCGTGTCAGACTGTGGTAGCGAGACTTATAGAACAGCAGAATTTATTGACTATTACTTGACCCCACTCTCCATCAAACACGCTAGCTACCTCAAAGACACATACGACTTTATTGACAAAATTAAAAATTTAGATATTCCCCAAGAGGCCATTTTGTTCACCATAGATATAGATAGTTTATACACCAATATTGACATTGACCAGGGCATCCAAGCCGTAAAAAACATTTTTGTTAAATATCGAGACGTTAGCAGGCCGGAGAAAGAACTCCTCCAGCTTCTCGATATCAACCTCAGGAGGAATGACTTCGAATTCAACGGGAAGTTCTTCCTCCAAATCAAAGGGACGGCCATGGGGAAGAAGTTCGCTCCGGCTTACGCTAATATTTTCATGGCGGAATGGGAGATGTCTGCCCTGGCGGCCTGCCCAATTCAGCCCCTCCACTATCTACGATATCTCGACGATATCTGGGGTGTTTGGGATCACTCCGTGGAGGAGTTTGAGGTGTTCCGCCACACCCTCAATACACACAATCCGAGCATTACCATCAAGTCCACCACCAGCCCCACCTCGGTGGACTTTTTGGATACCACCACCTTCAAAGGTCCAACATTCTGCTCCACCCATCACCTTGACATAAAAGTTTTCTTCAAACAAACAGACACCCATGCCCTCCTCCATAAGACCAGTTTCCACCCCCGACACACGTACGCGGGACTGGTGAAATCACAGTTGTTGAGGTTCCACCGAATCTGCACCAGGGAGGAGGACTTCATCACGGCCACTGGAACCCTGTTCTGTGCCCTGAGGATGAGGGGGTATTCTAGAACCTTCCTCAGGAGACAGTTCAGGTGCTTCCTTGACCCTAAAAAGCCCCCCCTCGGTGAGTCCATGATCCCATTCATCACCACATTCTCACCTGCGGCGACACAGGTGTCCAGAATGGTGAAACAAAATTTCAGGGATTTTGTGGACAAAAGCGGGAGACTGAAACAGCACTATTTGGTCTCAGCTTACCGCAAGAATCCTAGCCTGGGGGATTTGCTAGTTAGAGCTCGGGTCCCCTCCCTTAGAGATCCGCCCCCCACTCGAAGCAATGCTCCCTTTCAGCATATCCCCTGGCTGATCAACAAACACAATGGCAAGGTCTTCCGACCGCTGTGCAGAGGGGACGGCCACACTAAGAATTGTGTGTATGTCATCCTCTGCCAGCGCTGCCAAGTCATGTATGTTGGCGAAACGGGTAACACAATGGCCACCCGTTTTCGCCAACACAAATACAATATTATCCGGCGGAAGAACACATCCACCCACCTAGTGCAACACTTCGTCCGGCACGGGTGGGCTTCCGTCCGGGCGTGCGTGATCCAGGCCGACTCCAAGTGGAGTGTAGGCCAACGCAGGGGGACTGAACGCTCCTGGATCACAAAACTGGGCACCCGCTATCCGGGGGGCCTCAATGAGGCGTGAGTGCGAGCCCGCTGGGCCATAGATGGACCGTGCACACCCTTCTTATATTCTTTTTTACACTCTTTTATCGCCCTTCCCCCACCCCTTACCCTAACCCTAACCGACTCTCCTTTTTCACTCCTAAAACCTACCCGTCTCTCTTTTCTTTACACCTAACACCTACCCATCTCTCCTTCTCTTTATACCTAACCCTAACTCCTAACTCTAACCCTAACCCCAACCCCAACCCCAACCCTAACCCGCCTGTGCCTCTGGTCCACACACGGCTCGCGCTCCGCCCATTGGGGACCCTCCTGGTTCCACCTCTCATCCGCACCAATATATACAACATTGCTGATAATAACACTTACCTCACTACTCACCTGGGAATCCGGACGTCTCTGGCGGAAGGGATGCCCCGGAGGTCCTGGTCTTCCCACGAGTACCTGTAAAAAACAATAACAAAATCAAAGAAAGAACATATGATAACAACATCAAAAATACTCACCTTCATTGTCATGTCTCTCACCTTGGGTAACGGACGTTGTCCTTTACTCCAACGACTGCAAAAAGACACAGAAACAATACTAAAATACTTACCTTGGTTACAGGGTCATGGACCTAGCTACACGGACATGTCCGGCGCAGGGAGTGCTCCGGATGTCCCTGTACTCCAACGACCTGAAAAAATACCAAAAAAATACAAAAATACTTAAAATCTTCAAAAAAATCAAAAAACCTAACAAAAATACAAAAAAATACTAAAAAACCTATAAAATTTCTCCAAAAAAATCTTTTGGACTTGTTTGAACTCCATTTGGAGTCACAATTACTGTTTTTCTCGGCTCAGTTTTATTGTGCAAATTAATAGTGAATTTTCTTTATTTTTATCTTATTATTTCCTATTTTTGCCTATTTAATTTTATTTTATTCTATTTCTTTATTCACTATTAATGATAATAAGAAAATAAACCATATACATGGTCAATGCTGTCACTGGGTGCCAATTATTGCTGCATGGATTATTTTAGCTGAGCAGTTTGCATCGCTTAAAACTTTTCTGTTTATTTTTCGCCAGCTACGACTCCACCTTACTCTCAGCAGCCAATCAGCCTCAGTCTACAGCCAACCATCGAACGAGCAACATCTCTCTCATTGCACACTAGCCGACGCTTTTATTTCCTATTTTACATTCAGACAAGTCTCAGCCTGAAGAAGGCACATTCGTGCCGAAACGTTGCATTATTAGAGACTTGCAATTTATTAGCTTTTCACCTTTTTCACTACTTTCTCTACCTTTCCTCCTTTCTCTCTTTTTTGCCGTGCGGAACTCTTCCCACGAGGCGAAAAGTCCGTCGACGATTCGCTAATTTACGTTCAGTTTATACTCTTTTATTATTTAATTTAATTTATTAAACTCCTTACCTTGGAGTATTCCATCGTTCTTCATAGAACCGCCCTTAGTTGTTTATTTTCTTTATATTATTATTTTTCCTTCGAAGAAGCTGGTCTTCTTCTTCTGTGGTTTTTTTCGAAGGACATCCGGTTTGCGCTGACGTGACGTCACTGAAGCGCGCCGGAGTCTTTCTATTTTATTTCTTTCCTATTAATTTATTTTTTCTTTCTACCTACTTACCTGCATTTCCACCCTATTTTTACACATAACTCTTATTTTATATTAAATAATACTGACGGTTGTCATAAAATGGCGGCGTGGCATGACGAGGAATGGGTCCTCGTCCGTCCTCGCGGACGTAAACAGCGATCGCGGCGTGAGATGACCCCGCCCCCTCGTCCTCAACCACAATACGGCCGCTATGATGATGAACATCTTCATTTTGCGGACTGTTGTCAACAACCGCCTCGTAGGAGCTACGCGGAGGTGCTGCGTGGCTGTCCTGCAGAGGAGGAGGACGAGCGGGTGCGCCTCCGCAGCGACACGCGTCGCTACGGCAACCGATCACGTGAGAGACGTGACGTACGCCGTCAGGACTACCCCACACGCGACGCACGTCGCCGGGACTATCCTACGCGCGACGCACGACGCCGTGATTATCCAACACGCTACACACGCCGCCGTGATTACTCCACTAACAACATACGTCGCCGGGACTACCCCTCACGTGACACACGTCGCCAGGGCAACGTCTCGCGCGACAGGAATAACAACGGCGCGCGTGGCAAGCGTTACGGTGCCCCATGGTGGGAAAATTCTCGCACTTCACACCAAAAAAATAAAAACAATAAAAACAATTTTTCCAGAGGCTTCAAACCTCAATATTTTCAACACCCTGCACACAATCGGCCCCAAAATAACAGGGTAAATTTCAGACCTGCCTACCATGAGCCTCCCAATCCCAGGAGGACTTACAGGACTGACAAACCTGGTTTTGGACGGGGTCAACGCCCCAATATTACCAGGAATGGTAATACAAACCGCCCCCCCAGGGAAATTCCCCCTGACAACCAGGATGTCGATTTTAGCCTCAAAGCTAAAATCATTTATAACATTATTAAAATTGTGCACCATCAAAATAATGTTAATAAAGACATCCAACCACAAACCATCACCAATATGGAACTCACCTTAACGACCGGAATCAGGCCAGCGGTCACCAACCCGGACACAGAATCCTTAATTAAAAACAACGCACACAATTGGGCACAAACAACAGTTAAAATACTTAGAGATCATTACAATAAGGCACTGCAAACTGAAATTAGTAAATTGAGTGTCTTTATTGGACAGAACTGGCAGGACCCATTCCAGGTGGCCTCGGCGTGGGCCAAGACACACCTGGGACGCAGACTGACCGCCGAGACACTTCGGCTGGCCGAGGGTCTGGTCATCTCGATCTGTGTCGACGCTCGTGCCGTGGACGAGGGGGGGAGTCCCGCGCGATCGCAGCAGACGGGGTCACCAGTCCGCTTGGACCCGTCCAGCACCCGAATGGTGGTGGACGCAGTGCACCCCCCGGTGCAACCCTCGCGGCCCCTGCCGGTTCCAGCCCAGCACGCTCCTGCGCGCGCCACGGTCTCCACAATGACCGACCCTATGGGCGGAGATTGGTCCCCTGTTGTGGAACAGGTTCCGGGTCCTCGGGGACAGGTTACCCCGGTCCCCTTCCCGGTGTTGTCACCTTCCTCTCTGGCTGCAGCACCATCCAGGCCCCAGAGAGCGACACGCCCCCTGGAGCCATGTAGTAGTCCTCCTGACTGCTCCATTGTTCAGGCTCCCCTGGTCCCGCCACCCGGGCCGCCTGGGCGTGTCGAGACCGAGGTCGGGGTCCCCCCTGCGCTTCCCGAGGCGCCACCGCTACCTGTAGAACAAAACATACCAGTTCTAGTCCATGTAGCGGACAATGCACAGGGGACACCTGGCCAGCCAGACACTTCCCACCACTTACCTGAGCAGCCGGCGTCACCCCCGGTAGTGCACCCAGGGTGGTCCCAGCTGCCCCTTGACACGCCTCCAAGTTGGTCCCAACTTGGTGCTGACCAACCGGGACCACCTACGCCGACTTCCTCACTCCTGGACGCGCCCCTCCCGAACGCGCCTCTGCCGGACGTGCCTCTTGTAGACACTCCCCCTCCAGTCACGCCCGTTCCGGACACTTCCGCTCCCGAGGCGCGGGCTAGCTGGTCCTCGTTCTTCTCTGGAAACCAGAAAAGGACAAAAACGGTCACTTCGGCTTCTCAGCCGACAGAAGACACAAACGGGGCACAGGTTACCACGCCAACCAGTCCGCGGAGGAGGCCTACAAGACACATTAGTACAACACGTAAGATGGTGGACTGGCACCTGTCTGTTCATAGGAAGGTCCTGGTGATCGGGGACTCCAACATTAGTCTCCTTCCGTCCACTGGTCTCCAGGACCTCCAGATGGACAGCTACCCGGGTGCCAACTTCCGCCACGCAGAGGCCATCCTGCAGAAAACCAAAATTAGTGCTGAGGTTGAAATGGTGGTTTTATCTTTCGGCCTCAACAATAAAGAACAAAACCCCAAATCTACCACCTTCAAGCAGCTCCAAAAGGCCCTTAAAACGGCCAAAATCACCTTTCCCAATGCCGAAATCTTCATCCCCCTCCTCAACTTTTCCGACAATTTGCCCGAGGAACATAAGGACAACCTCCGGCAAATTAATAGTTATATTCACAAAAACTACCATTACATCCCAGCACTCACCAGCGACCAGTTCGCAACCGGTAGGGACAATATACATTGGACCGATACCACTGCCAGGAATATGCTGAAGCATTGGCTTCAGCATTTAAACCTGGCGTCCCCAAAAACCCGACCTGTCGGGGGGGCCACACCAGCACAAACAACACCACCACAAACACAAACAAAAACATTGTAAATCTGTCCAAAAAATTCATACTTACCTCGTCGCAGCGCTCCCTCCTCGACAAAGGCCTCAGCTTCGTTCCGTCCACCAGCCTCAGTTCCGAGTGGCACCACCAGGTCAAATTTGACCTACAGGAATACCACAGGGGGGTCAAATTAGCGGTGTTTTACGAGAAACAGGGGTCCCTCGTACCGCGACCTTTCACCCCGAGGTCTCAATGGGAGCCCTCACCTGGTCTGCTGCCGCCGGAGGTCCACGCGCTGGTCTCGGCGGACGAGCACCCATCGCTCCTCTCGGGTTGCGCCCTCGCGGTTGCGCCCAATCTCACACGGGCAGAAGCTGAGGCCTTGCAGAGTCTGAAAAACAACAAAAACATAGTCATTAAACCGGCAGACAAGGGAAGCGCAGTGGTCATCTTAGACAGGGCTCAATACATCTGGGAGGGCACCAGACAACTAAGCGACACCACCTACTATTCCCCATTGGCCACACCTATTTACCCCGACACTGCCCCTATGGTACAAAAAATAGTCAACAATTTAATAAACAAAAGATTCATTAACCACAAACAGCACACCTACCTCTTGGGGGAATCGGACCCCCGCCCCCGCAGGTTCTACTTACTGCCAAAAATACACAAAGAACCGCACAAGTGGAGCCGACCACATGAAATCCCCCCGGGCAGGCCTATCGTGTCAGACTGTGGTAGCGAGACTTATAGAACAGCAGAATTTATTGACTATTACTTGACCCCACTCTCCATCAAACACGCTAGCTACCTCAAAGACACATACGACTTTATTGACAAAATTAAAAATTTAGATATTCCCCAAGAGGCCATTTTGTTCACCATAGATATAGATAGTTTATACACCAATATTGACATTGACCAGGGCATCCAAGCCGTAAAAAACATTTTTGTTAAATATCGAGACGTTAGCAGGCCGGAGAAAGAACTCCTCCAGCTTCTCGATATCAACCTCAGGAGGAATGACTTCGAATTCAACGGGAAGTTCTTCCTCCAAATCAAAGGGACGGCCATGGGGAAGAAGTTCGCTCCGGCTTACGCTAATATTTTCATGGCGGAATGGGAGATGTCTGCCCTGGCGGCCTGCCCAATTCAGCCCCTCCACTATCTACGATATCTCGACGATATCTGGGGTGTTTGGGATCACTCCGTGGAGGAGTTTGAGGTGTTCCGCCACACCCTCAATACACACAATCCGAGCATTACCATCAAGTCCACCACCAGCCCCACCTCGGTGGACTTTTTGGATACCACCACCTTCAAAGGTCCAACATTCTGCTCCACCCATCACCTTGACATAAAAGTTTTCTTCAAACAAACAGACACCCATGCCCTCCTCCATAAGACCAGTTTCCACCCCCGACACACGTACGCGGGACTGGTGAAATCACAGTTGTTGAGGTTCCACCGAATCTGCACCAGGGAGGAGGACTTCATCACGGCCACTGGAACCCTGTTCTGTGCCCTGAGGATGAGGGGGTATTCTAGAACCTTCCTCAGGAGACAGTTCAGGTGCTTCCTTGACCCTAAAAAGCCCCCCCTCGGTGAGTCCATGATCCCATTCATCACCACATTCTCACCTGCGGCGACACAGGTGTCCAGAATGGTGAAACAAAATTTCAGGGATTTTGTGGACAAAAGCGGGAGACTGAAACAGCACTATTTGGTCTCAGCTTACCGCAAGAATCCTAGCCTGGGGGATTTGCTAGTTAGAGCTCGGGTCCCCTCCCTTAGAGATCCGCCCCCCACTCGAAGCAATGCTCCCTTTCAGCATATCCCCTGGCTGATCAACAAACACAATGGCAAGGTCTTCCGACCGCTGTGCAGAGGGGACGGCCACACTAAGAATTGTGTGTATGTCATCCTCTGCCAGCGCTGCCAAGTCATGTATGTTGGCGAAACGGGTAACACAATGGCCACCCGTTTTCGCCAACACAAATACAATATTATCCGGCGGAAGAACACATCCACCCACCTAGTGCAACACTTCGTCCGGCACGGGTGGGCTTCCGTCCGGGCGTGCGTGATCCAGGCCGACTCCAAGTGGAGTGTAGGCCAACGCAGGGGGACTGAACGCTCCTGGATCACAAAACTGGGCACCCGCTATCCGGGGGGCCTCAATGAGGCGTGAGTGCGAGCCCGCTGGGCCATAGATGGACCGTGCACACCCTTCTTATATTCTTTTTTACACTCTTTTATCGCCCTTCCCCCACCCCTTACCCTAACCCTAACCGACTCTCCTTTTTCACTCCTAAAACCTACCCGTCTCTCTTTTCTTTACACCTAACACCTACCCATCTCTCCTTCTCTTTATACCTAACCCTAACTCCTAACTCTAACCCTAACCCCAACCCCAACCCCAACCCTAACCCTAACCCTAACCCTAACCCTAACCCTAACCCTAACCCTAACCCTAACCCTAACCCTAACCCTAACCCTAACCCTAACCCTAACCCTAACCCTAACCCTAACCCTAACCCTAACCCTAACCCTAACCCTAACCCTAACCCTAACCCTAACACTAACCCTAACCCTAACCCTAACCCTAACCCTAACCCTAACCCTAACCCTAACCCTAACCCTAACCCTAACCCTAACCCTAACCCTAACCCTAACCCTAACCCTAACCCTAACCCTAACCCTAACCCTAACCCTAACCCTAACCCTAACCCTAACCCTAACCCTAACCCTAACCCTAACCCTAACCCTAACCCTAACCCTAACCCTAACCCTAACCCTAACCCTAACCCTAACCCTAACCCTAACCCTAACCCTAACCCTAACCCTAACCCTAACCCTAACCCTAACCCTAACCCTAACCCTAACCCTAACCCTAACCCTAACCCTAACCCTAACCCTAACCCTAACCCTAACCCTAACCCTAACCCTAACCCTAACCCTAACCCTAACCCTAACCCTAACCCTAACCCTAACCCTAACCCTAACCCTAACCCTAACCCTAACCCTAACCCTAACCCTAACCCTAACCCTAACCCTAACCCTAACCCTAACCCTAACCCTAACCCTAACCCTAACCCTAACCCTAACCCTAACCCTAACCCTAACCCTAACCCTAACCCTAACCCTAACCCTAACCCTAACCCTAACCCTAACCCTAACCCTAACCCTAACCCTAACCCTAAGCCCCACCTACTAGGGAATTAGAAGTGTCCCAGTAGGCACAGACTCGCAGTTAAAAAGATGTTTACATCCTGCAATCAGTGCAAAGCCAGCCTGAAGAGGTCAAGAGACCGAAACGCGTCGCTGGATGGCAGGACCAGTCATGTCCGCTACTAATTTGGCTGTTGGTGTCTGACGCAGCATGCGCACCTTTCAGGGTCTTCGGGGGGTTCCGGGGTTGGTGTGGGCGTCGCCCGGGCGGGCTGCAGACGGACTGTGCATTCCCCTTCCCCCAATCCTAACCCTAACCATAATCCTAACCAAGCCTGTGCCTCCAGTCCGTCTGGGTGGCGTCCCATCATTCGTGGGCCTTCTGGGGACTTTGTTGTGGTGTGTGTGTTGTTGGGGGGCCAC
Organism: Nerophis ophidion; assembly: GCF_033978795.1. NCBI lineage: Eukaryota > Metazoa > Chordata > Actinopteri > Syngnathiformes > Syngnathidae > Nerophis > Nerophis ophidion. The sequence goes on along the minus strand of NW_026907203.1, from coordinate 46,450 downwards.
AAGTTTAACACACAAACTTGTTTTGGACACAACAATAAACAGGAGTCGGAGAAACATCAAAGCAAACATTTTAATGCTTTCAAAACACACTACAATACTTACCTGTGTGGTTGTCCACGTTGTGATGAACGTCGAGTAGACCCATCACAATGTTAGGATCTAATTTGGCGAGTCCACGTTGTGATGAACGTCGAGTAGACCCATCACAATGTTAGGATCTAATTTGGAGAGTCAAACATCGACACTGCAGTGTTGAGCGTGAGCCCCGCCCACTGCAGACCTCCTATAAATTCTCCTCCTGCTCAAAACGGCTCAGTACTCTCCAGCAGGTGAATGGAGCACATCCTGCTGTAGAGAAAAATAGAGTTGCCGTTAGTCTAGGGGATTAGAAGTGCCCCACCTACTAGGGAATTAGAAGTGTCCCAGTAGGCACAGACTCGCAGTTAAAAAGATGTTTACATCCTGCAATCAGTGCAAAGCCAGCCTGAAGAGGTCAAGAGACCGAAACGCGTCGCTGGATGGCAGGACCAGTCATGTCCGCTACTAATTTGGCTGTTGGTGTCTGACGCAGCATGCGCACCTTTCAGGGTCTTCGGGGGGTTCCGGGGTTGGTGTGGGCGTCGCCCGGGCGGGCTGCAGACGGACTGTGCATTCCCCTTCCCCCAATCCTAACCCTAACCATAATCCTAACCAAGCCTGTGCCTCCAGTCCGTCTGGGTGGCGTCCCATCATTCGTGGGCCTTCTGGGGACTTTGTTGTGGTGTGTGTGTTGTTGGGGGGCCACAAGTTTAACACACAAACTTGTTTTGGACACAACAATAAACAGGAGTCGGAGAAACATCAAAGCAAACATTTTAATGCTTTCAAAACACACTACAATACTTACCTGTGTGGTTGTCCACGTTGTGATGAACGTCGAGTAGACCCATCACAATGTTAGGATCTAATTTGGCGAGTCCACGTTGTGATGAACGTCGAGTAGACCCATCACAATGTTAGGATCTAATTTGGAGAGTCAAACATCGACACTGCAGTGTTGAGCGTGAGCCCCGCCCACTGCAGACCTCCTATAAATTCTCCTCCTGCTCAAAACGGCTCAGTACTCTCCAGCAGGTGAATGGAGCACATCCTGCTGTAGAGAAAAATAGAGTTGCCGTTAGTCTAGGGGATTAGAAGTGCCCCACCTACTAGGGAATTAGAAGTGTCCCAGTAGGCACAGACTCGCAGTTAAAAAGATGTTTACATCCTGCAATCAGTGCAAAGCCAGCCTGAAGAGGTCAAGAGACCGAAACGCGTCGCTGGATGGCAGGACCAGTCATGTCCGCTACTAATTTGGCTGTTGGTGTCTGACGCAGCATGCGCACCTTTCAGGGTCTTCGGGGGGTTCCGGGGTTGGTGTGGGCGTCGCCCGGGCGGGCTGCAGACGGACTGTGCATTCCCCTTCCCCCAATCCTAACCCTAACCATAATCCTAACCAAGCCTGTGCCTCCAGTCCGTCTGGGTGGCGTCCCATCATTCGTGGGCCTTCTGGGGACTTTGTTGTGGTGTGTGTGTTGTTGGGGGGCCACAAGTTTAACACACAAACTTGTTTTGGACACAACAATAAACAGGAGTCGGAGAAACATCAAAGCAAACATTTTAATGCTTTCAAAACACACTACAATACTTACCTGTGTGGTTGTCCACGTTGTGATGAACGTCGAGTAGACCCATCACAATGTTAGGATCTAATTTGGCGAGTCCACGTTGTGATGAACGTCGAGTAGACCCATCACAATGTTAGGATCTAATTTGGAGAGTCAAACATCGACACTGCAGTGTTGAGCGTGAGCCCCGCCCACTGCAGACCTCCTATAAATTCTCCTCCTGCTCAAAACGGCTCAGTACTCTCCAGCAGGTGAATGGAGCACATCCTGCTGTAGAGAAAAATAGAGTTGCCGTTAGTCTAGGGGATTAGAAGTGCCCCACCTACTAGGGAATTAGAAGTGTCCCAGTAGGCACAGACTCGCAGTTAAAAAGATGTTTACATCCTGCAATCAGTGCAAAGCCAGCCTGAAGAGGTCAAGAGACCGAAACGCGTCGCTGGATGGCAGGACCAGTCATGTCCGCTACTAATTTGGCTGTTGGTGTCTGACGCAGCATGCGCACCTTTCAGGGTCTTCGGGGGGTTCCGGGGTTGGTGTGGGCGTCGCCCGGGCGGGCTGCAGACGGACTGTGCATTCCCCTTCCCCCAATCCTAACCCTAACCATAATCCTAACCAAGCCTGTGCCTCCAGTCCGTCTGGGTGGCGTCCCATCATTCGTGGGCCTTCTGGGGACTTTGTTGTGGTGTGTGTGTTGTTGGGGGGCCACAAGTTTAACACACAAACTTGTTTTGGACACAACAATAAACAGGAGTCGGAGAAACATCAAAGCAAACATTTTAATGCTTTCAAAACACACTACAATACTTACCTGTGTGGTTGTCCACGTTGTGATGAACGTCGAGTAGACCCATCACAATGTTAGGATCTAATTTGGCGAGTCCACGTTGTGATGAACGTCGAGTAGACCCATCACAATGTTAGGATCTAATTTGGAGAGTCAAACATCGACACTGCAGTGTTGAGCGTGAGCCCCGCCCACTGCAGACCTCCTATAAATTCTCCTCCTGCTCAAAACGGCTCAGTACTCTCCAGCAGGTGAATGGAGCACATCCTGCTGTAGAGAAAAATAGAGTTGCCGTTAGTCTAGGGGATTAGAAGTGCCCCACCTACTAGGGAATTAGAAGTGTCCCAGTAGGCACAGACTCGCAGTTAAAAAGATGTTTACATCCTGCAATCAGTGCAAAGCCAGCCTGAAGAGGTCAAGAGACCGAAACGCGTCGCTGGATGGCAGGACCAGTCATGTCCGCTACTAATTTGGCTGTTGGTGTCTGACGCAGCATGCGCACCTTTCAGGGTCTTCGGGGGGTTCCGGGGTTGGTGTGGGCGTCGCCCGGGCGGGCTGCAGACGGACTGTGCATTCCCCTTCCCCCAATCCTAACCCTAACCATAATCCTAACCAAGCCTGTGCCTCCAGTCCGTCTGGGTGGCGTCCCATCATTCGTGGGCCTTCTGGGGACTTTGTTGTGGTGTGTGTGTTGTTGGGGGGCCACAAGTTTAACACACAAACTTGTTTTGGACACAACAATAAACAGGAGTCGGAGAAACATCAAAGCAAACATTTTAATGCTTTCAAAACACACTACAATACTTACCTGTGTGGTTGTCCACGTTGTGATGAACGTCGAGTAGACCCATCACAATGTTAGGATCTAATTTGGCGAGTCCACGTTGTGATGAACGTCGAGTAGACCCATCACAATGTTAGGATCTAATTTGGAGAGTCAAACATCGACACTGCAGTGTTGAGCGTGAGCCCCGCCCACTGCAGACCTCCTATAAATTCTCCTCCTGCTCAAAACGGCTCAGTACTCTCCAGCAGGTGAATGGAGCACATCCTGCTGTAGAGAAAAATAGAGTTGCCGTTAGTCTAGGGGATTAGAAGTGCCCCACCTACTAGGGAATTAGAAGTGTCCCAGTAGGCACAGACTCGCAGTTAAAAAGATGTTTACATCCTGCAATCAGTGCAAAGCCAGCCTGAAGAGGTCAAGAGACCGAAACGCGTCGCTGGATGGCAGGACCAGTCATGTCCGCTACTAATTTGGCTGTTGGTGTCTGACGCAGCATGCGCACCTTTCAGGGTCTTCGGGGGGTTCCGGGGTTGGTGTGGGCGTCGCCCGGGCGGGCTGCAGACGGACTGTGCATTCCCCTTCCCCCAATCCTAACCCTAACCATAATCCTAACCAAGCCTGTGCCTCCAGTCCGTCTGGGTGGCGTCCCATCATTCGTGGGCCTTCTGGGGACTTTGTTGTGGTGTGTGTGTTGTTGGGGGGCCACAAGTTTAACACACAAACTTGTTTTGGACACAACAATAAACAGGAGTCGGAGAAACATCAAAGCAAACATTTTAATGCTTTCAAAACACACTACAATACTTACCTGTGTGGTTGTCCACGTTGTGATGAACGTCGAGTAGACCCATCACAATGTTAGGATCTAATTTGGCGAGTCCACGTTGTGATGAACGTCGAGTAGACCCATCACAATGTTAGGATCTAATTTGGAGAGTCAAACATCGACACTGCAGTGTTGAGCGTGAGCCCCGCCCACTGCAGACCTCCTATAAATTCTCCTCCTGCTCAAAACGGCTCAGTACTCTCCAGCAGGTGAATGGAGCACATCCTGCTGTAGAGAAAAATAGAGTTGCCGTTAGTCTAGGGGATTAGAAGTGCCCCACCTACTAGGGAATTAGAAGTGTCCCAGTAGGCACAGACTCGCAGTTAAAAAGATGTTTACATCCTGCAATCAGTGCAAAGCCAGCCTGAAGAGGTCAAGAGACCGAAACGCGTCGCTGGATGGCAGGACCAGTCATGTCCGCTACTAATTTGGCTGTTGGTGTCTGACGCAGCATGCGCACCTTTCAGGGTCTTCGGGGGGTTCCGGGGTTGGTGTGGGCGTCGCCCGGGCGGGCTGCAGACGGACTGTGCATTCCCCTTCCCCCAATCCTAACCCTAACCATAATCCTAACCAAGCCTGTGCCTCCAGTCCGTCTGGGTGGCGTCCCATCATTCGTGGGCCTTCTGGGGACTTTGTTGTGGTGTGTGTGTTGTTGGGGGGCCACAAGTTTAACACACAAACTTGTTTTGGACACAACAATAAACAGGAGTCGGAGAAACATCAAAGCAAACATTTTAATGCTTTCAAAACACACTACAATACTTACCTGTGTGGTTGTCCACGTTGTGATGAACGTCGAGTAGACCCATCACAATGTTAGGATCTAATTTGGCGAGTCCACGTTGTGATGAACGTCGAGTAGACCCATCACAATGTTAGGATCTAATTTGGAGAGTCAAACATCGACACTGCAGTGTTGAGCGTGAGCCCCGCCCACTGCAGACCTCCTATAAATTCTCCTCCTGCTCAAAACGGCTCAGTACTCTCCAGCAGGTGAATGGAGCACATCCTGCTGTAGAGAAAAATAGAGTTGCCGTTAGTCTAGGGGATTAGAAGTGCCCCACCTACTAGGGAATTAGAAGTGTCCCAGTAGGCACAGACTCGCAGTTAAAAAGATGTTTACATCCTGCAATCAGTGCAAAGCCAGCCTGAAGAGGTCAAGAGACCGAAACGCGTCGCTGGATGGCAGGACCAGTCATGTCCGCTACTAATTTGGCTGTTGGTGTCTGACGCAGCATGCGCACCTTTCAGGGTCTTCGGGGGGTTCCGGGGTTGGTGTGGGCGTCGCCCGGGCGGGCTGCAGACGGACTGTGCATTCCCCTTCCCCCAATCCTAACCCTAACCATAATCCTAACCAAGCCTGTGCCTCCAGTCCGTCTGGGTGGCGTCCCATCATTCGTGGGCCTTCTGGGGACTTTGTTGTGGTGTGTGTGTTGTTGGGGGGCCACAAGTTTAACACACAAACTTGTTTTGGACACAACAATAAACAGGAGTCGGAGAAACATCAAAGCAAACATTTTAATGCTTTCAAAACACACTACAATACTTACCTGTGTGGTTGTCCACGTTGTGATGAACGTCGAGTAGACCCATCACAATGTTAGGATCTAATTTGGCGAGTCCACGTTGTGATGAACGTCGAGTAGACCCATCACAATGTTAGGATCTAATTTGGAGAGTCAAACATCGACACTGCAGTGTTGAGCGTGAGCCCCGCCCACTGCAGACCTCCTATAAATTCTCCTCCTGCTCAAAACGGCTCAGTACTCTCCAGCAGGTGAATGGAGCACATCCTGCTGTAGAGAAAAATAGAGTTGCCGTTAGTCTAGGGGATTAGAAGTGCCCCACCTACTAGGGAATTAGAAGTGTCCCAGTAGGCACAGACTCGCAGTTAAAAAGATGTTTACATCCTGCAATCAGTGCAAAGCCAGCCTGAAGAGGTCAAGAGACCGAAACGCGTCGCTGGATGGCAGGACCAGTCATGTCCGCTACTAATTTGGCTGTTGGTGTCTGACGCAGCATGCGCACCTTTCAGGGTCTTCGGGGGGTTCCGGGGTTGGTGTGGGCGTCGCCCGGGCGGGCTGCAGACGGACTGTGCATTCCCCTTCCCCCAATCCTAACCCTAACCATAATCCTAACCAAGCCTGTGCCTCCAGTCCGTCTGGGTGGCGTCCCATCATTCGTGGGCCTTCTGGGGACTTTGTTGTGGTGTGTGTGTTGTTGGGGGGCCACAAGTTTAACACACAAACTTGTTTTGGACACAACAATAAACAGGAGTCGGAGAAACATCAAAGCAAACATTTTAATGCTTTCAAAACACACTACAATACTTACCTGTGTGGTTGTCCACGTTGTGATGAACGTCGAGTAGACCCATCACAATGTTAGGATCTAATTTGGCGAGTCCACGTTGTGATGAACGTCGAGTAGACCCATCACAATGTTAGGATCTAATTTGGAGAGTCAAACATCGACACTGCAGTGTTGAGCGTGAGCCCCGCCCACTGCAGACCTCCTATAAATTCTCCTCCTGCTCAAAACGGCTCAGTACTCTCCAGCAGGTGAATGGAGCACATCCTGCTGTAGAGAAAAATAGAGTTGCCGTTAGTCTAGGGGATTAGAAGTGCCCCACCTACTAGGGAATTAGAAGTGTCCCAGTAGGCACAGACTCGCAGTTAAAAAGATGTTTACATCCTGCAATCAGTGCAAAGCCAGCCTGAAGAGGTCAAGAGACCGAAACGCGTCGCTGGATGGCAGGACCAGTCATGTCCGCTACTAATTTGGCTGTTGGTGTCTGACGCAGCATGCGCACCTTTCAGGGTCTTCGGGGGGTTCCGGGGTTGGTGTGGGCGTCGCCCGGGCGGGCTGCAGACGGACTGTGCATTCCCCTTCCCCCAATCCTAACCCTAACCATAATCCTAACCAAGCCTGTGCCTCCAGTCCGTCTGGGTGGCGTCCCATCATTCGTGGGCCTTCTGGGGACTTTGTTGTGGTGTGTGTGTTGTTGGGGGGCCACAAGTTTAACACACAAACTTGTTTTGGACACAACAATAAACAGGAGTCGGAGAAACATCAAAGCAAACATTTTAATGCTTTCAAAACACACTACAATACTTACCTGTGTGGTTGTCCACGTTGTGATGAACGTCGAGTAGACCCATCACAATGTTAGGATCTAATTTGGCGAGTCCACGTTGTGATGAACGTCGAGTAGACCCATCACAATGTTAGGATCTAATTTGGAGAGTCAAACATCGACACTGCAGTGTTGAGCGTGAGCCCCGCCCACTGCAGACCTCCTATAAATTCTCCTCCTGCTCAAAACGGCTCAGTACTCTCCAGCAGGTGAATGGAGCACATCCTGCTGTAGAGAAAAATAGAGTTGCCGTTAGTCTAGGGGATTAGAAGTGCCCCACCTACTAGGGAATTAGAAGTGTCCCAGTAGGCACAGACTCGCAGTTAAAAAGATGTTTACATCCTGCAATCAGTGCAAAGCCAGCCTGAAGAGGTCAAGAGACCGAAACGCGTCGCTGGATGGCAGGACCAGTCATGTCCGCTACTAATTTGGCTGTTGGTGTCTGACGCAGCATGCGCACCTTTCAGGGTCTTCGGGGGGTTCCGGGGTTGGTGTGGGCGTCGCCCGGGCGGGCTGCAGACGGACTGTGCATTCCCCTTCCCCCAATCCTAACCCTAACCATAATCCTAACCAAGCCTGTGCCTCCAGTCCGTCTGGGTGGCGTCCCATCATTCGTGGGCCTTCTGGGGACTTTGTTGTGGTGTGTGTGTTGTTGGGGGGCCACAAGTTTAACACACAAACTTGTTTTGGACACAACAATAAACAGGAGTCGGAGAAACATCAAAGCAAACATTTTAATGCTTTCAAAACACACTACAATACTTACCTGTGTGGTTGTCCACGTTGTGATGAACGTCGAGTAGACCCATCACAATGTTAGGATCTAATTTGGCGAGTCCACGTTGTGATGAACGTCGAGTAGACCCATCACAATGTTAGGATCTAATTTGGAGAGTCAAACATCGACACTGCAGTGTTGAGCGTGAGCCCCGCCCACTGCAGACCTCCTATAAATTCTCCTCCTGCTCAAAACGGCTCAGTACTCTCCAGCAGGTGAATGGAGCACATCCTGCTGTAGAGAAAAATAGAGTTGCCGTTAGTCTAGGGGATTAGAAGTGCCCCACCTACTAGGGAATTAGAAGTGTCCCAGTAGGCACAGACTCGCAGTTAAAAAGATGTTTACATCCTGCAATCAGTGCAAAGCCAGCCTGAAGAGGTCAAGAGACCGAAACGCGTCGCTGGATGGCAGGACCAGTCATGTCCGCTACTAATTTGGCTGTTGGTGTCTGACGCAGCATGCGCACCTTTCAGGGTCTTCGGGGGGTTCCGGGGTTGGTGTGGGCGTCGCCCGGGCGGGCTGCAGACGGACTGTGCATTCCCCTTCCCCCAATCCTAACCCTAACCATAATCCTAACCAAGCCTGTGCCTCCAGTCCGTCTGGGTGGCGTCCCATCATTCGTGGGCCTTCTGGGGACTTTGTTGTGGTGTGTGTGTTGTTGGGGGGCCACAAGTTTAACACACAAACTTGTTTTGGACACAACAATAAACAGGAGTCGGAGAAACATCAAAGCAAACATTTTAATGCTTTCAAAACACACTACAATACTTACCTGTGTGGTTGTCCACGTTGTGATGAACGTCGAGTAGACCCATCACAATGTTAGGATCTAATTTGGCGAGTCCACGTTGTGATGAACGTCGAGTAGACCCATCACAATGTTAGGATCTAATTTGGAGAGTCAAACATCGACACTGCAGTGTTGAGCGTGAGCCCCGCCCACTGCAGACCTCCTATAAATTCTCCTCCTGCTCAAAACGGCTCAGTACTCTCCAGCAGGTGAATGGAGCACATCCTGCTGTAGAGAAAAATAGAGTTGCCGTTAGTCTAGGGGATTAGAAGTGCCCCACCTACTAGGGAATTAGAAGTGTCCCAGTAGGCACAGACTCGCAGTTAAAAAGATGTTTACATCCTGCAATCAGTGCAAAGCCAGCCTGAAGAGGTCAAGAGACCGAAACGCGTCGCTGGATGGCAGGACCAGTCATGTCCGCTACTAATTTGGCTGTTGGTGTCTGACGCAGCATGCGCACCTTTCAGGGTCTTCGGGGGGTTCCGGGGTTGGTGTGGGCGTCGCCCGGGCGGGCTGCAGACGGACTGTGCATTCCCCTTCCCCCAATCCTAACCCTAACCATAATCCTAACCAAGCCTGTGCCTCCAGTCCGTCTGGGTGGCGTCCCATCATTCGTGGGCCTTCTGGGGACTTTGTTGTGGTGTGTGTGTTGTTGGGGGGCCACAAGTTTAACACACAAACTTGTTTTGGACACAACAATAAACAGGAGTCGGAGAAACATCAAAGCAAACATTTTAATGCTTTCAAAACACACTACAATACTTACCTGTGTGGTTGTCCACGTTGTGATGAACGTCGAGTAGACCCATCACAATGTTAGGATCTAATTTGGCGAGTCCACGTTGTGATGAACGTCGAGTAGACCCATCACAATGTTAGGATCTAATTTGGAGAGTCAAACATCGACACTGCAGTGTTGAGCGTGAGCCCCGCCCACTGCAGACCTCCTATAAATTCTCCTCCTGCTCAAAACGGCTCAGTACTCTCCAGCAGGTGAATGGAGCACATCCTGCTGTAGAGAAAAATAGAGTTGCCGTTAGTCTAGGGGATTAGAAGTGCCCCACCTACTAGGGAATTAGAAGTGTCCCAGTAGGCACAGACTCGCAGTTAAAAAGATGTTTACATCCTGCAATCAGTGCAAAGCCAGCCTGAAGAGGTCAAGAGACCGAAACGCGTCGCTGGATGGCAGGACCAGTCATGTCCGCTACTAATTTGGCTGTTGGTGTCTGACGCAGCATGCGCACCTTTCAGGGTCTTCGGGGGGTTCCGGGGTTGGTGTGGGCGTCGCCCGGGCGGGCTGCAGACGGACTGTGCATTCCCCTTCCCCCAATCCTAACCCTAACCATAATCCTAACCAAGCCTGTGCCTCCAGTCCGTCTGGGTGGCGTCCCATCATTCGTGGGCCTTCTGGGGACTTTGTTGTGGTGTGTGTGTTGTTGGGGGGCCACAAGTTTAACACACAAACTTGTTTTGGACACAACAATAAACAGGAGTCGGAGAAACATCAAAGCAAACATTTTAATGCTTTCAAAACACACTACAATACTTACCTGTGTGGTTGTCCACGTTGTGATGAACGTCGAGTAGACCCATCACAATGTTAGGATCTAATTTGGCGAGTCCACGTTGTGATGAACGTCGAGTAGACCCATCACAATGTTAGGATCTAATTTGGAGAGTCAAACATCGACACTGCAGTGTTGAGCGTGAGCCCCGCCCACTGCAGACCTCCTATAAATTCTCCTCCTGCTCAAAACGGCTCAGTACTCTCCAGCAGGTGAATGGAGCACATCCTGCTGTAGAGAAAAATAGAGTTGCCGTTAGTCTAGGGGATTAGAAGTGCCCCACCTACTAGGGAATTAGAAGTGTCCCAGTAGGCACAGACTCGCAGTTAAAAAGATGTTTACATCCTGCAATCAGTGCAAAGCCAGCCTGAAGAGGTCAAGAGACCGAAACGCGTCGCTGGATGGCAGGACCAGTCATGTCCGCTACTAATTTGGCTGTTGGTGTCTGACGCAGCATGCGCACCTTTCAGGGTCTTCGGGGGGTTCCGGGGTTGGTGTGGGCGTCGCCCGGGCGGGCTGCAGACGGACTGTGCATTCCCCTTCCCCCAATCCTAACCCTAACCATAATCCTAACCAAGCCTGTGCCTCCAGTCCGTCTGGGTGGCGTCCCATCATTCGTGGGCCTTCTGGGGACTTTGTTGTGGTGTGTGTGTTGTTGGGGGGCCACAAGTTTAACACACAAACTTGTTTTGGACACAACAATAAACAGGAGTCGGAGAAACATCAAAGCAAACATTTTAATGCTTTCAAAACACACTACAATACTTACCTGTGTGGTTGTCCACGTTGTGATGAACGTCGAGTAGACCCATCACAATGTTAGGATCTAATTTGGCGAGTCCACGTTGTGATGAACGTCGAGTAGACCCATCACAATGTTAGGATCTAATTTGGAGAGTCAAACATCGACACTGCAGTGTTGAGCGTGAGCCCCGCCCACTGCAGACCTCCTATAAATTCTCCTCCTGCTCAAAACGGCTCAGTACTCTCCAGCAGGTGAATGGAGCACATCCTGCTGTAGAGAAAAATAGAGTTGCCGTTAGTCTAGGGGATTAGAAGTGCCCCACCTACTAGGGAATTAGAAGTGTCCCAGTAGGCACAGACTCGCAGTTAAAAAGATGTTTACATCCTGCAATCAGTGCAAAGCCAGCCTGAAGAGGTCAAGAGACCGAAACGCGTCGCTGGATGGCAGGACCAGTCATGTCCGCTACTAATTTGGCTGTTGGTGTCTGACGCAGCATGCGCACCTTTCAGGGTCTTCGGGGGGTTCCGGGGTTGGTGTGGGCGTCGCCCGGGCGGGCTGCAGACGGACTGTGCATTCCCCTTCCCCCAATCCTAACCCTAACCATAATCCTAACCAAGCCTGTGCCTCCAGTCCGTCTGGGTGGCGTCCCATCATTCGTGGGCCTTCTGGGGACTTTGTTGTGGTGTGTGTGTTGTTGGGGGGCCACAAGTTTAACACACAAACTTGTTTTGGACACAACAATAAACAGGAGTCGGAGAAACATCAAAGCAAACATTTTAATGCTTTCAAAACACACTACAATACTTACCTGTGTGGTTGTCCACGTTGTGATGAACGTCGAGTAGACCCATCACAATGTTAGGATCTAATTTGGCGAGTCCACGTTGTGATGAACGTCGAGTAGACCCATCACAATGTTAGGATCTAATTTGGAGAGTCAAACATCGACACTGCAGTGTTGAGCGTGAGCCCCGCCCACTGCAGACCTCCTATAAATTCTCCTCCTGCTCAAAACGGCTCAGTACTCTCCAGCAGGTGAATGGAGCACATCCTGCTGTAGAGAAAAATAGAGTTGCCGTTAGTCTAGGGGATTAGAAGTGCCCCACCTACTAGGGAATTAGAAGTGTCCCAGTAGGCACAGACTCGCAGTTAAAAAGATGTTTACATCCTGCAATCAGTGCAAAGCCAGCCTGAAGAGGTCAAGAGACCGAAACGCGTCGCTGGATGGCAGGACCAGTCATGTCCGCTACTAATTTGGCTGTTGGTGTCTGACGCAGCATGCGCACCTTTCAGGGTCTTCGGGGGGTTCCGGGGTTGGTGTGGGCGTCGCCCGGGCGGGCTGCAGACGGACTGTGCATTCCCCTTCCCCCAATCCTAACCCTAACCATAATCCTAACCAAGCCTGTGCCTCCAGTCCGTCTGGGTGGCGTCCCATCATTCGTGGGCCTTCTGGGGACTTTGTTGTGGTGTGTGTGTTGTTGGGGGGCCACAAGTTTAACACACAAACTTGTTTTGGACACAACAATAAACAGGAGTCGGAGAAACATCAAAGCAAACATTTTAATGCTTTCAAAACACACTACAATACTTACCTGTGTGGTTGTCCACGTTGTGATGAACGTCGAGTAGACCCATCACAATGTTAGGATCTAATTTGGCGAGTCCACGTTGTGATGAACGTCGAGTAGACCCATCACAATGTTAGGATCTAATTTGGAGAGTCAAACATCGACACTGCAGTGTTGAGCGTGAGCCCCGCCCACTGCAGACCTCCTATAAATTCTCCTCCTGCTCAAAACGGCTCAGTACTCTCCAGCAGGTGAATGGAGCACATCCTGCTGTAGAGAAAAATAGAGTTGCCGTTAGTCTAGGGGATTAGAAGTGCCCCACCTACTAGGGAATTAGAAGTGTCCCAGTAGGCACAGACTCGCAGTTAAAAAGATGTTTACATCCTGCAATCAGTGCAAAGCCAGCCTGAAGAGGTCAAGAGACCGAAACGCGTCGCTGGATGGCAGGACCAGTCATGTCCGCTACTAATTTGGCTGTTGGTGTCTGACGCAGCATGCGCACCTTTCAGGGTCTTCGGGGGGTTCCGGGGTTGGTGTGGGCGTCGCCCGGGCGGGCTGCAGACGGACTGTGCATTCCCCTTCCCCCAATCCTAACCCTAACCATAATCCTAACCAAGCCTGTGCCTCCAGTCCGTCTGGGTGGCGTCCCATCATTCGTGGGCCTTCTGGGGACTTTGTTGTGGTGTGTGTGTTGTTGGGGGGCCACAAGTTTAACACACAAACTTGTTTTGGACACAACAATAAACAGGAGTCGGAGAAACATCAAAGCAAACATTTTAATGCTTTCAAAACACACTACAATACTTACCTGTGTGGTTGTCCACGTTGTGATGAACGTCGAGTAGACCCATCACAATGTTAGGATCTAATTTGGCGAGTCCACGTTGTGATGAACGTCGAGTAGACCCATCACAATGTTAGGATCTAATTTGGAGAGTCAAACATCGACACTGCAGTGTTGAGCGTGAGCCCCGCCCACTGCAGACCTCCTATAAATTCTCCTCCTGCTCAAAACGGCTCAGTACTCTCCAGCAGGTGAATGGAGCACATCCTGCTGTAGAGAAAAATAGAGTTGCCGTTAGTCTAGGGGATTAGAAGTGCCCCACCTACTAGGGAATTAGAAGTGTCCCAGTAGGCACAGACTCGCAGTTAAAAAGATGTTTACATCCTGCAATCAGTGCAAAGCCAGCCTGAAGAGGTCAAGAGACCGAAACGCGTCGCTGGATGGCAGGACCAGTCATGTCCGCTACTAATTTGGCTGTTGGTGTCTGACGCAGCATGCGCACCTTTCAGGGTCTTCGGGGGGTTCCGGGGTTGGTGTGGGCGTCGCCCGGGCGGGCTGCAGACGGACTGTGCATTCCCCTTCCCCCAATCCTAACCCTAACCATAATCCTAACCAAGCCTGTGCCTCCAGTCCGTCTGGGTGGCGTCCCATCATTCGTGGGCCTTCTGGGGACTTTGTTGTGGTGTGTGTGTTGTTGGGGGGCCACAAGTTTAACACACAAACTTGTTTTGGACACAACAATAAACAGGAGTCGGAGAAACATCAAAGCAAACATTTTAATGCTTTCAAAACACACTACAATACTTACCTGTGTGGTTGTCCACGTTGTGATGAACGTCGAGTAGACCCATCACAATGTTAGGATCTAATTTGGCGAGTCCACGTTGTGATGAACGTCGAGTAGACCCATCACAATGTTAGGATCTAATTTGGAGAGTCAAACATCGACACTGCAGTGTTGAGCGTGAGCCCCGCCCACTGCAGACCTCCTATAAATTCTCCTCCTGCTCAAAACGGCTCAGTACTCTCCAGCAGGTGAATGGAGCACATCCTGCTGTAGAGAAAAATAGAGTTGCCGTTAGTCTAGGGGATTAGAAGTGCCCCACCTACTAGGGAATTAGAAGTGTCCCAGTAGGCACAGACTCGCAGTTAAAAAGATGTTTACATCCTGCAATCAGTGCAAAGCCAGCCTGAAGAGGTCAAGAGACCGAAACGCGTCGCTGGATGGCAGGACCAGTCATGTCCGCTACTAATTTGGCTGTTGGTGTCTGACGCAGCATGCGCACCTTTCAGGGTCTTCGGGGGGTTCCGGGGTTGGTGTGGGCGTCGCCCGGGCGGGCTGCAGACGGACTGTGCATTCCCCTTCCCCCAATCCTAACCCTAACCATAATCCTAACCAAGCCTGTGCCTCCAGTCCGTCTGGGTGGCGTCCCATCATTCGTGGGCCTTCTGGGGACTTTGTTGTGGTGTGTGTGTTGTTGGGGGGCCACAAGTTTAACACACAAACTTGTTTTGGACACAACAATAAACAGGAGTCGGAGAAACATCAAAGCAAACATTTTAATGCTTTCAAAACACACTACAATACTTACCTGTGTGGTTGTCCACGTTGTGATGAACGTCGAGTAGACCCATCACAATGTTAGGATCTAATTTGGCGAGTCCACGTTGTGATGAACGTCGAGTAGACCCATCACAATGTTAGGATCTAATTTGGAGAGTCAAACATCGACACTGCAGTGTTGAGCGTGAGCCCCGCCCACTGCAGACCTCCTATAAATTCTCCTCCTGCTCAAAACGGCTCAGTACTCTCCAGCAGGTGAATGGAGCACATCCTGCTGTAGAGAAAAATAGAGTTGCCGTTAGTCTAGGGGATTAGAAGTGCCCCACCTACTAGGGAATTAGAAGTGTCCCAGTAGGCACAGACTCGCAGTTAAAAAGATGTTTACATCCTGCAATCAGTGCAAAGCCAGCCTGAAGAGGTCAAGAGACCGAAACGCGTCGCTGGATGGCAGGACCAGTCATGTCCGCTACTAATTTGGCTGTTGGTGTCTGACGCAGCATGCGCACCTTTCAGGGTCTTCGGGGGGTTCCGGGGTTGGTGTGGGCGTCGCCCGGGCGGGCTGCAGACGGACTGTGCATTCCCCTTCCCCCAATCCTAACCCTAACCATAATCCTAACCAAGCCTGTGCCTCCAGTCCGTCTGGGTGGCGTCCCATCATTCGTGGGCCTTCTGGGGACTTTGTTGTGGTGTGTGTGTGTTGTTGGGGGGCCACAAGTTTAACACACAAACTTGTTTTGGACACAACAATAAACAGGAGTCGGAGAAACATCAAAGCAAACATTTTAATGCTTTCAAAACACACTACAATACTTACCTGTGTGGTTGTCCACGTTGTGATGAACGTCGAGTAGACCCATCACAATGTTAGGATCTAATTTGGCGAGTCCACGTTGTGATGAACGTCGAGTAGACCCATCACAATGTTAGGATCTAATTTGGAGAGTCAAACATCGACACTGCAGTGTTGAGCGTGAGCCCCGCCCACTGCAGACCTCCTATAAATTCTCCTCCTGCTCAAAACGGCTCAGTACTCTCCAGCAGGTGAATGGAGCACATCCTGCTGTAGAGAAAAATAGAGTTGCCGTTAGTCTAGGGGATTAGAAGTGCCCCACCTACTAGGGAATTAGAAGTGTCCCAGTAGGCACAGACTCGCAGTTAAAAAGATGTTTACATCCTGCAATCAGTGCAAAGCCAGCCTGAAGAGGTCAAGAGACCGAAACGCGTCGCTGGATGGCAGGACCAGTCATGTCCGCTACTAATTTGGCTGTTGGTGTCTGACGCAGCATGCGCACCTTTCAGGGTCTTCGGGGGGTTCCGGGGTTGGTGTGGGCGTCGCCCGGGCGGGCTGCAGACGGACTGTGCATTCCCCTTCCCCCAATCCTAACCCTAACCATAATCCTAACCAAGCCTGTGCCTCCAGTCCGTCTGGGTGGCGTCCCATCATTCGTGGGCCTTCTGGGGACTTTGTTGTGGTGTGTGTGTTGTTGGGGGGCCACAAGTTTAACACACAAACTTGTTTTGGACACAACAATAAACAGGAGTCGGAGAAACATCAAAGCAAACATTTTAATGCTTTCAAAACACACTACAATACTTACCTGTGTGGTTGTCCACGTTGTGATGAACGTCGAGTAGACCCATCACAATGTTAGGATCTAATTTGGCGAGTCCACGTTGTGATGAACGTCGAGTAGACCCATCACAATGTTAGGATCTAATTTGGAGAGTCAAACATCGACACTGCAGTGTTGAGCGTGAGCCCCGCCCACTGCAGACCTCCTATAAATTCTCCTCCTGCTCAAAACGGCTCAGTACTCTCCAGCAGGTGAATGGAGCACATCCTGCTGTAGAGAAAAATAGAGTTGCCGTTAGTCTAGGGGATTAGAAGTGCCCCACCTACTAGGGAATTAGAAGTGTCCCAGTAGGCACAGACTCGCAGTTAAAAAGATGTTTACATCCTGCAATCAGTGCAAAGCCAGCCTGAAGAGGTCAAGAGACCGAAACGCGTCGCTGGATGGCAGGACCAGTCATGTCCGCTACTAATTTGGCTGTTGGTGTCTGACGCAGCATGCGCACCTTTCAGGGTCTTCGGGGGGTTCCGGGGTTGGTGTGGGCGTCGCCCGGGCGGGCTGCAGACGGACTGTGCATTCCCCTTCCCCCAATCCTAACCCTAACCATAATCCTAACCAAGCCTGTGCCTCCAGTCCGTCTGGGTGGCGTCCCATCATTCGTGGGCCTTCTGGGGACTTTGTTGTGGTGTGTGTGTTGTTGGGGGGCCACAAGTTTAACACACAAACTTGTTTTGGACACAACAATAAACAGGAGTCGGAGAAACATCAAAGCAAACATTTTAATGCTTTCAAAACACACTACAATACTTACCTGTGTGGTTGTCCACGTTGTGATGAACGTCGAGTAGACCCATCACAATGTTAGGATCTAATTTGGCGAGTCCACGTTGTGATGAACGTCGAGTAGACCCATCACAATGTTAGGATCTAATTTGGAGAGTCAAACATCGACACTGCAGTGTTGAGCGTGAGCCCCGCCCACTGCAGACCTCCTATAAATTCTCCTCCTGCTCAAAACGGCTCAGTACTCTCCAGCAGGTGAATGGAGCACATCCTGCTGTAGAGAAAAATAGAGTTGCCGTTAGTCTAGGGGATTAGAAGTGCCCCACCTACTAGGGAATTAGAAGTGTCCCAGTAGGCACAGACTCGCAGTTAAAAAGATGTTTACATCCTGCAATCAGTGCAAAGCCAGCCTGAAGAGGTCAAGAGACCGAAACGCGTCGCTGGATGGCAGGACCAGTCATGTCCGCTACTAATTTGGCTGTTGGTGTCTGACGCAGCATGCGCACCTTTCAGGGTCTTCGGGGGGTTCCGGGGTTGGTGTGGGCGTCGCCCGGGCGGGCTGCAGACGGACTGTGCATTCCCCTTCCCCCAATCCTAACCCTAACCATAATCCTAACCAAGCCTGTGCCTCCAGTCCGTCTGGGTGGCGTCCCATCATTCGTGGGCCTTCTGGGGACTTTGTTGTGGTGTGTGTGTTGTTGGGGGGCCACAAGTTTAACACACAAACTTGTTTTGGACACAACAATAAACAGGAGTCGGAGAAACATCAAAGCAAACATTTTAATGCTTTCAAAACACACTACAATACTTACCTGTGTGGTTGTCCACGTTGTGATGAACGTCGAGTAGACCCATCACAATGTTAGGATCTAATTTGGCGAGTCCACGTTGTGATGAACGTCGAGTAGACCCATCACAATGTTAGGATCTAATTTGGAGAGTCAAACATCGACACTGCAGTGTTGAGCGTGAGCCCCGCCCACTGCAGACCTCCTATAAATTCTCCTCCTGCTCAAAACGGCTCAGTACTCTCCAGCAGGTGAATGGAGCACATCCTGCTGTAGAGAAAAATAGAGTTGCCGTTAGTCTAGGGGATTAGAAGTGCCCCACCTACTAGGGAATTAGAAGTGTCCCAGTAGGCACAGACTCGCAGTTAAAAAGATGTTTACATCCTGCAATCAGTGCAAAGCCAGCCTGAAGAGGTCAAGAGACCGAAACGCGTCGCTGGATGGCAGGACCAGTCATGTCCGCTACTAATTTGGCTGTTGGTGTCTGACGCAGCATGCGCACCTTTCAGGGTCTTCGGGGGGTTCCGGGGTTGGTGTGGGCGTCGCCCGGGCGGGCTGCAGACGGACTGTGCATTCCCCTTCCCCCAATCCTAACCCTAACCATAATCCTAACCAAGCCTGTGCCTCCAGTCCGTCTGGGTGGCGTCCCATCATTCGTGGGCCTTCTGGGGACTTTGTTGTGGTGTGTGTGTTGTTGGGGGGCCACAAGTTTAACACACAAACTTGTTTTGGACACAACAATAAACAGGAGTCGGAGAAACATCAAAGCAAACATTTTAATGCTTTCAAAACACACTACAATACTTACCTGTGTGGTTGTCCACGTTGTGATGAACGTCGAGTAGACCCATCACAATGTTAGGATCTAATTTGGCGAGTCCACGTTGTGATGAACGTCGAGTAGACCCATCACAATGTTAGGATCTAATTTGGAGAGTCAAACATCGACACTGCAGTGTTGAGCGTGAGCCCCGCCCACTGCAGACCTCCTATAAATTCTCCTCCTGCTCAAAACGGCTCAGTACTCTCCAGCAGGTGAATGGAGCACATCCTGCTGTAGAGAAAAATAGAGTTGCCGTTAGTCTAGGGGATTAGAAGTGCCCCACCTACTAGGGAATTAGAAGTGTCCCAGTAGGCACAGACTCGCAGTTAAAAAGATGTTTACATCCTGCAATCAGTGCAAAGCCAGCCTGAAGAGGTCAAGAGACCGAAACGCGTCGCTGGATGGCAGGACCAGTCATGTCCGCTACTAATTTGGCTGTTGGTGTCTGACGCAGCATGCGCACCTTTCAGGGTCTTCGGGGGGTTCCGGGGTTGGTGTGGGCGTCGCCCGGGCGGGCTGCAGACGGACTGTGCATTCCCCTTCCCCCAATCCTAACCCTAACCATAATCCTAACCAAGCCTGTGCCTCCAGTCCGTCTGGGTGGCGTCCCATCATTCGTGGGCCTTCTGGGGACTTTGTTGTGGTGTGTGTGTTGTTGGGGGGCCACAAGTTTAACACACAAACTTGTTTTGGACACAACAATAAACAGGAGTCGGAGAAACATCAAAGCAAACATTTTAATGCTTTCAAAACACACTACAATACTTACCTGTGTGGTTGTCCACGTTGTGATGAACGTCGAGTAGACCCATCACAATGTTAGGATCTAATTTGGCGAGTCCACGTTGTGATGAACGTCGAGTAGACCCATCACAATGTTAGGATCTAATTTGGAGAGTCAAACATCGACACTGCAGTGTTGAGCGTGAGCCCCGCCCACTGCAGACCTCCTATAAATTCTCCTCCTGCTCAAAACGGCTCAGTACTCTCCAGCAGGTGAATGGAGCACATCCTGCTGTAGAGAAAAATAGAGTTGCCGTTAGTCTAGGGGATTAGAAGTGCCCCACCTACTAGGGAATTAGAAGTGTCCCAGTAGGCACAGACTCGCAGTTAAAAAGATGTTTACATCCTGCAATCAGTGCAAAGCCAGCCTGAAGAGGTCAAGAGACCGAAACGCGTCGCTGGATGGCAGGACCAGTCATGTCCGCTACTAATTTGGCTGTTGGTGTCTGACGCAGCATGCGCACCTTTCAGGGTCTTCGGGGGGTTCCGGGGTTGGTGTGGGCGTCGCCCGGGCGGGCTGCAGACGGACTGTGCATTCCCCTTCCCCCAATCCTAACCCTAACCATAATCCTAACCAAGCCTGTGCCTCCAGTCCGTCTGGGTGGCGTCCCATCATTCGTGGGCCTTCTGGGGACTTTGTTGTGGTGTGTGTGTTGTTGGGGGGCCACAAGTTTAACACACAAACTTGTTTTGGACACAACAATAAACAGGAGTCGGAGAAACATCAAAGCAAACATTTTAATGCTTTCAAAACACACTACAATACTTACCTGTGTGGTTGTCCACGTTGTGATGAACGTCGAGTAGACCCATCACAATGTTAGGATCTAATTTGGCGAGTCCACGTTGTGATGAACGTCGAGTAGACCCATCACAATGTTAGGATCTAATTTGGAGAGTCAAACATCGACACTGCAGTGTTGAGCGTGAGCCCCGCCCACTGCAGACCTCCTATAAATTCTCCTCCTGCTCAAAACGGCTCAGTACTCTCCAGCAGGTGAATGGAGCACATCCTGCTGTAGAGAAAAATAGAGTTGCCGTTAGTCTAGGGGATTAGAAGTGCCCCACCTACTAGGGAATTAGAAGTGTCCCAGTAGGCACAGACTCGCAGTTAAAAAGATGTTTACATCCTGCAATCAGTGCAAAGCCAGCCTGAAGAGGTCAAGAGACCGAAACGCGTCGCTGGATGGCAGGACCAGTCATGTCCGCTACTAATTTGGCTGTTGGTGTCTGACGCAGCATGCGCACCTTTCAGGGTCTTCGGGGGGTTCCGGGGTTGGTGTGGGCGTCGCCCGGGCGGGCTGCAGACGGACTGTGCATTCCCCTTCCCCCAATCCTAACCCTAACCATAATCCTAACCAAGCCTGTGCCTCCAGTCCGTCTGGGTGGCGTCCCATCATTCGTGGGCCTTCTGGGGACTTTGTTGTGGTGTGTGTGTTGTTGGGGGGCCACAAGTTTAACACACAAACTTGTTTTGGACACAACAATAAACAGGAGTCGGAGAAACATCAAAGCAAACATTTTAATGCTTTCAAAACACACTACAATACTTACCTGTGTGGTTGTCCACGTTGTGATGAACGTCGAGTAGACCCATCACAATGTTAGGATCTAATTTGGCGAGTCCACGTTGTGATGAACGTCGAGTAGACCCATCACAATGTTAGGATCTAATTTGGAGAGTCAAACATCGACACTGCAGTGTTGAGCGTGAGCCCCGCCCACTGCAGACCTCCTATAAATTCTCCTCCTGCTCAAAACGGCTCAGTACTCTCCAGCAGGTGAATGGAGCACATCCTGCTGTAGAGAAAAATAGAGTTGCCGTTAGTCTAGGGGATTAGAAGTGCCCCACCTACTAGGGAATTAGAAGTGTCCCAGTAGGCACAGACTCGCAGTTAAAAAGATGTTTACATCCTGCAATCAGTGCAAAGCCAGCCTGAAGAGGTCAAGAGACCGAAACGCGTCGCTGGATGGCAGGACCAGTCATGTCCGCTACTAATTTGGCTGTTGGTGTCTGACGCAGCATGCGCACCTTTCAGGGTCTTCGGGGGGTTCCGGGGTTGGTGTGGGCGTCGCCCGGGCGGGCTGCAGACGGACTGTGCATTCCCCTTCCCCCAATCCTAACCCTAACCATAATCCTAACCAAGCCTGTGCCTCCAGTCCGTCTGGGTGGCGTCCCATCATTCGTGGGCCTTCTGGGGACTTTGTTGTGGTGTGTGTGTTGTTGGGGGGCCACAAGTTTAACACACAAACTTGTTTTGGACACAACAATAAACAGGAGTCGGAGAAACATCAAAGCAAACATTTTAATGCTTTCAAAACACACTACAATACTTACCTGTGTGGTTGTCCACGTTGTGATGAACGTCGAGTAGACCCATCACAATGTTAGGATCTAATTTGGCGAGTCCACGTTGTGATGAACGTCGAGTAGACCCATCACAATGTTAGGATCTAATTTGGAGAGTCAAACATCGACACTGCAGTGTTGAGCGTGAGCCCCGCCCACTGCAGACCTCCTATAAATTCTCCTCCTGCTCAAAACGGCTCAGTACTCTCCAGCAGGTGAATGGAGCACATCCTGCTGTAGAGAAAAATAGAGTTGCCGTTAGTCTAGGGGATTAGAAGTGCCCCACCTACTAGGGAATTAGAAGTGTCCCAGTAGGCACAGACTCGCAGTTAAAAAGATGTTTACATCCTGCAATCAGTGCAAAGCCAGCCTGAAGAGGTCAAGAGACCGAAACGCGTCGCTGGATGGCAGGACCAGTCATGTCCGCTACTAATTTGGCTGTTGGTGTCTGACGCAGCATGCGCACCTTTCAGGGTCTTCGGGGGGTTCCGGGGTTGGTGTGGGCGTCGCCCGGGCGGGCTGCAGACGGACTGTGCATTCCCCTTCCCCCAATCCTAACCCTAACCATAATCCTAACCAAGCCTGTGCCTCCAGTCCGTCTGGGTGGCGTCCCATCATTCGTGGGCCTTCTGGGGACTTTGTTGTGGTGTGTGTGTTGTTGGGGGGCCACAAGTTTAACACACAAACTTGTTTTGGACACAACAATAAACAGGAGTCGGAGAAACATCAAAGCAAACATTTTAATGCTTTCAAAACACACTACAATACTTACCTGTGTGGTTGTCCACGTTGTGATGAACGTCGAGTAGACCCATCACAATGTTAGGATCTAATTTGGCGAGTCCACGTTGTGATGAACGTCGAGTAGACCCATCACAATGTTAGGATCTAATTTGGAGAGTCAAACATCGACACTGCAGTGTTGAGCGTGAGCCCCGCCCACTGCAGACCTCCTATAAATTCTCCTCCTGCTCAAAACGGCTCAGTACTCTCCAGCAGGTGAATGGAGCACATCCTGCTGTAGAGAAAAATAGAGTTGCCGTTAGTCTAGGGGATTAGAAGTGCCCCACCTACTAGGGAATTAGAAGTGTCCCAGTAGGCACAGACTCGCAGTTAAAAAGATGTTTACATCCTGCAATCAGTGCAAAGCCAGCCTGAAGAGGTCAAGAGACCGAAACGCGTCGCTGGATGGCAGGACCAGTCATGTCCGCTACTAATTTGGCTGTTGGTGTCTGACGCAGCATGCGCACCTTTCAGGGTCTTCGGGGGGTTCCGGGGTTGGTGTGGGCGTCGCCCGGGCGGGCTGCAGACGGACTGTGCATTCCCCTTCCCCCAATCCTAACCCTAACCATAATCCTAACCAAGCCTGTGCCTCCAGTCCGTCTGGGTGGCGTCCCATCATTCGTGGGCCTTCTGGGGACTTTGTTGTGGTGTGTGTGTTGTTGGGGGGCCACAAGTTTAACACACAAACTTGTTTTGGACACAACAATAAACAGGAGTCGGAGAAACATCAAAGCAAACATTTTAATGCTTTCAAAACACACTACAATACTTACCTGTGTGGTTGTCCACGTTGTGATGAACGTCGAGTAGACCCATCACAATGTTAGGATCTAATTTGGCGAGTCCACGTTGTGATGAACGTCGAGTAGACCCATCACAATGTTAGGATCTAATTTGGAGAGTCAAACATCGACACTGCAGTGTTGAGCGTGAGCCCCGCCCACTGCAGACCTCCTATAAATTCTCCTCCTGCTCAAAACGGCTCAGTACTCTCCAGCAGGTGAATGGAGCACATCCTGCTGTAGAGAAAAATAGAGTTGCCGTTAGTCTAGGGGATTAGAAGTGCCCCACCTACTAGGGAATTAGAAGTGTCCCAGTAGGCACAGACTCGCAGTTAAAAAGATGTTTACATCCTGCAATCAGTGCAAAGCCAGCCTGAAGAGGTCAAGAGACCGAAACGCGTCGCTGGATGGCAGGACCAGTCATGTCCGCTACTAATTTGGCTGTTGGTGTCTGACGCAGCATGCGCACCTTTCAGGGTCTTCGGGGGGTTCCGGGGTTGGTGTGGGCGTCGCCCGGGCGGGCTGCAGACGGACTGTGCATTCCCCTTCCCCCAATCCTAACCCTAACCATAATCCTAACCAAGCCTGTGCCTCCAGTCCGTCTGGGTGGCGTCCCATCATTCGTGGGCCTTCTGGGGACTTTGTTGTGGTGTGTGTGTTGTTGGGGGGCCACAAGTTTAACACACAAACTTGTTTTGGACACAACAATAAACAGGAGTCGGAGAAACATCAAAGCAAACATTTTAATGCTTTCAAAACACACTACAATACTTACCTGTGTGGTTGTCCACGTTGTGATGAACGTCGAGTAGACCCATCACAATGTTAGGATCTAATTTGGCGAGTCCACGTTGTGATGAACGTCGAGTAGACCCATCACAATGTTAGGATCTAATTTGGAGAGTCAAACATCGACACTGCAGTGTTGAGCGTGAGCCCCGCCCACTGCAGACCTCCTATAAATTCTCCTCCTGCTCAAAACGGCTCAGTACTCTCCAGCAGGTGAATGGAGCACATCCTGCTGTAGAGAAAAATAGAGTTGCCGTTAGTCTAGGGGATTAGAAGTGCCCCACCTACTAGGGAATTAGAAGTGTCCCAGTAGGCACAGACTCGCAGTTAAAAAGATGTTTACATCCTGCAATCAGTGCAAAGCCAGCCTGAAGAGGTCAAGAGACCGAAACGCGTCGCTGGATGGCAGGACCAGTCATGTCCGCTACTAATTTGGCTGTTGGTGTCTGACGCAGCATGCGCACCTTTCAGGGTCTTCGGGGGGTTCCGGGGTTGGTGTGGGCGTCGCCCGGGCGGGCTGCAGACGGACTGTGCATTCCCCTTCCCCCAATCCTAACCCTAACCATAATCCTAACCAAGCCTGTGCCTCCAGTCCGTCTGGGTGGCGTCCCATCATTCGTGGGCCTTCTGGGGACTTTGTTGTGGTGTGTGTGTTGTTGGGGGGCCACAAGTTTAACACACAAACTTGTTTTGGACACAACAATAAACAGGAGTCGGAGAAACATCAAAGCAAACATTTTAATGCTTTCAAAACACACTACAATACTTACCTGTGTGGTTGTCCACGTTGTGATGAACGTCGAGTAGACCCATCACAATGTTAGGATCTAATTTGGCGAGTCCACGTTGTGATGAACGTCGAGTAGACCCATCACAATGTTAGGATCTAATTTGGAGAGTCAAACATCGACACTGCAGTGTTGAGCGTGAGCCCCGCCCACTGCAGACCTCCTATAAATTCTCCTCCTGCTCAAAACGGCTCAGTACTCTCCAGCAGGTGAATGGAGCACATCCTGCTGTAGAGAAAAATAGAGTTGCCGTTAGTCTAGGGGATTAGAAGTGCCCCACCTACTAGGGAATTAGAAGTGTCCCAGTAGGCACAGACTCGCAGTTAAAAAGATGTTTACATCCTGCAATCAGTGCAAAGCCAGCCTGAAGAGGTCAAGAGACCGAAACGCGTCGCTGGATGGCAGGACCAGTCATGTCCGCTACTAATTTGGCTGTTGGTGTCTGACGCAGCATGCGCACCTTTCAGGGTCTTCGGGGGGTTCCGGGGTTGGTGTGGGCGTCGCCCGGGCGGGCTGCAGACGGACTGTGCATTCCCCTTCCCCCAATCCTAACCCTAACCATAATCCTAACCAAGCCTGTGCCTCCAGTCCGTCTGGGTGGCGTCCCATCATTCGTGGGCCTTCTGGGGACTTTGTTGTGGTGTGTGTGTTGTTGGGGGGCCACAAGTTTAACACACAAACTTGTTTTGGACACAACAATAAACAGGAGTCGGAGAAACATCAAAGCAAACATTTTAATGCTTTCAAAACACACTACAATACTTACCTGTGTGGTTGTCCACGTTGTGATGAACGTCGAGTAGACCCATCACAATGTTAGGATCTAATTTGGCGAGTCCACGTTGTGATGAACGTCGAGTAGACCCATCACAATGTTAGGATCTAATTTGGAGAGTCAAACATCGACACTGCAGTGTTGAGCGTGAGCCCCGCCCACTGCAGACCTCCTATAAATTCTCCTCCTGCTCAAAACGGCTCAGTACTCTCCAGCAGGTGAATGGAGCACATCCTGCTGTAGAGAAAAATAGAGTTGCCGTTAGTCTAGGGGATTAGAAGTGCCCCACCTACTAGGGAATTAGAAGTGTCCCAGTAGGCACAGACTCGCAGTTAAAAAGATGTTTACATCCTGCAATCAGTGCAAAGCCAGCCTGAAGAGGTCAAGAGACCGAAACGCGTCGCTGGATGGCAGGACCAGTCATGTCCGCTACTAATTTGGCTGTTGGTGTCTGACGCAGCATGCGCACCTTTCAGGGTCTTCGGGGGGTTCCGGGGTTGGTGTGGGCGTCGCCCGGGCGGGCTGCAGACGGACTGTGCATTCCCCTTCCCCCAATCCTAACCCTAACCATAATCCTAACCAAGCCTGTGCCTCCAGTCCGTCTGGGTGGCGTCCCATCATTCGTGGGCCTTCTGGGGACTTTGTTGTGGTGTGTGTGTTGTTGGGGGGCCACAAGTTTAACACACAAACTTGTTTTGGACACAACAATAAACAGGAGTCGGAGAAACATCAAAGCAAACATTTTAATGCTTTCAAAACACACTACAATACTTACCTGTGTGGTTGTCCACGTTGTGATGAACGTCGAGTAGACCCATCACAATGTTAGGATCTAATTTGGCGAGTCCACGTTGTGATGAACGTCGAGTAGACCCATCACAATGTTAGGATCTAATTTGGAGAGTCAAACATCGACACTGCAGTGTTGAGCGTGAGCCCCGCCCACTGCAGACCTCCTATAAATTCTCCTCCTGCTCAAAACGGCTCAGTACTCTCCAGCAGGTGAATGGAGCACATCCTGCTGTAGAGAAAAATAGAGTTGCCGTTAGTCTAGGGGATTAGAAGTGCCCCACCTACTAGGGAATTAGAAGTGTCCCAGTAGGCACAGACTCGCAGTTAAAAAGATGTTTACATCCTGCAATCAGTGCAAAGCCAGCCTGAAGAGGTCAAGAGACCGAAACGCGTCGCTGGATGGCAGGACCAGTCATGTCCGCTACTAATTTGGCTGTTGGTGTCTGACGCAGCATGCGCACCTTTCAGGGTCTTCGGGGGGTTCCGGGGTTGGTGTGGGCGTCGCCCGGGCGGGCTGCAGACGGACTGTGCATTCCCCTTCCCCCAATCCTAACCCTAACCATAATCCTAACCAAGCCTGTGCCTCCAGTCCGTCTGGGTGGCGTCCCATCATTCGTGGGCCTTCTGGGGACTTTGTTGTGGTGTGTGTGTTGTTGGGGGGCCACAAGTTTAACACACAAACTTGTTTTGGACACAACAATAAACAGGAGTCGGAGAAACATCAAAGCAAACATTTTAATGCTTTCAAAACACACTACAATACTTACCTGTGTGGTTGTCCACGTTGTGATGAACGTCGAGTAGACCCATCACAATGTTAGGATCTAATTTGGCGAGTCCACGTTGTGATGAACGTCGAGTAGACCCATCACAATGTTAGGATCTAATTTGGAGAGTCAAACATCGACACTGCAGTGTTGAGCGTGAGCCCCGCCCACTGCAGACCTCCTATAAATTCTCCTCCTGCTCAAAACGGCTCAGTACTCTCCAGCAG
Organism: Nerophis ophidion; assembly: GCF_033978795.1. Lineage (NCBI taxonomy): Eukaryota > Metazoa > Chordata > Actinopteri > Syngnathiformes > Syngnathidae > Nerophis > Nerophis ophidion. The sequence goes on along the minus strand of NW_026907203.1, from coordinate 18,679 downwards.
GTGAATGGAGCACATCCTGCTGTAGAGAAAAATAGAGTTGCCGTTAGTCTAGGGGATTAGAAGTGCCCCACCTACTAGGGAATTAGAAGTGTCCCAGTAGGCACAGACTCGCAGTTAAAAAGATGTTTACATCCTGCAATCAGTGCAAAGCCAGCCTGAAGAGGTCAAGAGACCGAAACGCGTCGCTGGATGGCAGGACCAGTCATGTCCGCTACTAATTTGGCTGTTGGTGTCTGACGCAGCATGCGCACCTTTCAGGGTCTTCGGGGGGTTCCGGGGTTGGTGTGGGCGTCGCCCGGGCGGGCTGCAGACGGACTGTGCATTCCCCTTCCCCCAATCCTAACCCTAACCATAATCCTAACCAAGCCTGTGCCTCCAGTCCGTCTGGGTGGCGTCCCATCATTCGTGGGCCTTCTGGGGACTTTGTTGTGGTGTGTGTGTTGTTGGGGGGCCACAAGTTTAACACACAAACTTGTTTTGGACACAACAATAAACAGGAGTCGGAGAAACATCAAAGCAAACATTTTAATGCTTTCAAAACACACTACAATACTTACCTGTGTGGTTGTCCACGTTGTGATGAACGTCGAGTAGACCCATCACAATGTTAGGATCTAATTTGGCGAGTCCACGTTGTGATGAACGTCGAGTAGACCCATCACAATGTTAGGATCTAATTTGGAGAGTCAAACATCGACACTGCAGTGTTGAGCGTGAGCCCCGCCCACTGCAGACCTCCTATAAATTCTCCTCCTGCTCAAAACGGCTCAGTACTCTCCAGCAGGTGAATGGAGCACATCCTGCTGTAGAGAAAAATAGAGTTGCCGTTAGTCTAGGGGATTAGAAGTGCCCCACCTACTAGGGAATTAGAAGTGTCCCAGTAGGCACAGACTCGCAGTTAAAAAGATGTTTACATCCTGCAATCAGTGCAAAGCCAGCCTGAAGAGGTCAAGAGACCGAAACGCGTCGCTGGATGGCAGGACCAGTCATGTCCGCTACTAATTTGGCTGTTGGTGTCTGACGCAGCATGCGCACCTTTCAGGGTCTTCGGGGGGTTCCGGGGTTGGTGTGGGCGTCGCCCGGGCGGGCTGCAGACGGACTGTGCATTCCCCTTCCCCCAATCCTAACCCTAACCATAATCCTAACCAAGCCTGTGCCTCCAGTCCGTCTGGGTGGCGTCCCATCATTCGTGGGCCTTCTGGGGACTTTGTTGTGGTGTGTGTGTTGTTGGGGGGCCACAAGTTTAACACACAAACTTGTTTTGGACACAACAATAAACAGGAGTCGGAGAAACATCAAAGCAAACATTTTAATGCTTTCAAAACACACTACAATACTTACCTGTGTGGTTGTCCACGTTGTGATGAACGTCGAGTAGACCCATCACAATGTTAGGATCTAATTTGGCGAGTCCACGTTGTGATGAACGTCGAGTAGACCCATCACAATGTTAGGATCTAATTTGGAGAGTCAAACATCGACACTGCAGTGTTGAGCGTGAGCCCCGCCCACTGCAGACCTCCTATAAATTCTCCTCCTGCTCAAAACGGCTCAGTACTCTCCAGCAGGTGAATGGAGCACATCCTGCTGTAGAGAAAAATAGAGTTGCCGTTAGTCTAGGGGATTAGAAGTGCCCCACCTACTAGGGAATTAGAAGTGTCCCAGTAGGCACAGACTCGCAGTTAAAAAGATGTTTACATCCTGCAATCAGTGCAAAGCCAGCCTGAAGAGGTCAAGAGACCGAAACGCGTCGCTGGATGGCAGGACCAGTCATGTCCGCTACTAATTTGGCTGTTGGTGTCTGACGCAGCATGCGCACCTTTCAGGGTCTTCGGGGGGTTCCGGGGTTGGTGTGGGCGTCGCCCGGGCGGGCTGCAGACGGACTGTGCATTCCCCTTCCCCCAATCCTAACCCTAACCATAATCCTAACCAAGCCTGTGCCTCCAGTCCGTCTGGGTGGCGTCCCATCATTCGTGGGCCTTCTGGGGACTTTGTTGTGGTGTGTGTGTTGTTGGGGGGCCACAAGTTTAACACACAAACTTGTTTTGGACACAACAATAAACAGGAGTCGGAGAAACATCAAAGCAAACATTTTAATGCTTTCAAAACACACTACAATACTTACCTGTGTGGTTGTCCACGTTGTGATGAACGTCGAGTAGACCCATCACAATGTTAGGATCTAATTTGGCGAGTCCACGTTGTGATGAACGTCGAGTAGACCCATCACAATGTTAGGATCTAATTTGGAGAGTCAAACATCGACACTGCAGTGTTGAGCGTGAGCCCCGCCCACTGCAGACCTCCTATAAATTCTCCTCCTGCTCAAAACGGCTCAGTACTCTCCAGCAGGTGAATGGAGCACATCCTGCTGTAGAGAAAAATAGAGTTGCCGTTAGTCTAGGGGATTAGAAGTGCCCCACCTACTAGGGAATTAGAAGTGTCCCAGTAGGCACAGACTCGCAGTTAAAAAGATGTTTACATCCTGCAATCAGTGCAAAGCCAGCCTGAAGAGGTCAAGAGACCGAAACGCGTCGCTGGATGGCAGGACCAGTCATGTCCGCTACTAATTTGGCTGTTGGTGTCTGACGCAGCATGCGCACCTTTCAGGGTCTTCGGGGGGTTCCGGGGTTGGTGTGGGCGTCGCCCGGGCGGGCTGCAGACGGACTGTGCATTCCCCTTCCCCCAATCCTAACCCTAACCATAATCCTAACCAAGCCTGTGCCTCCAGTCCGTCTGGGTGGCGTCCCATCATTCGTGGGCCTTCTGGGGACTTTGTTGTGGTGTGTGTGTTGTTGGGGGGCCACAAGTTTAACACACAAACTTGTTTTGGACACAACAATAAACAGGAGTCGGAGAAACATCAAAGCAAACATTTTAATGCTTTCAAAACACACTACAATACTTACCTGTGTGGTTGTCCACGTTGTGATGAACGTCGAGTAGACCCATCACAATGTTAGGATCTAATTTGGCGAGTCCACGTTGTGATGAACGTCGAGTAGACCCATCACAATGTTAGGATCTAATTTGGAGAGTCAAACATCGACACTGCAGTGTTGAGCGTGAGCCCCGCCCACTGCAGACCTCCTATAAATTCTCCTCCTGCTCAAAACGGCTCAGTACTCTCCAGCAGGTGAATGGAGCACATCCTGCTGTAGAGAAAAATAGAGTTGCCGTTAGTCTAGGGGATTAGAAGTGCCCCACCTACTAGGGAATTAGAAGTGTCCCAGTAGGCACAGACTCGCAGTTAAAAAGATGTTTACATCCTGCAATCAGTGCAAAGCCAGCCTGAAGAGGTCAAGAGACCGAAACGCGTCGCTGGATGGCAGGACCAGTCATGTCCGCTACTAATTTGGCTGTTGGTGTCTGACGCAGCATGCGCACCTTTCAGGGTCTTCGGGGGGTTCCGGGGTTGGTGTGGGCGTCGCCCGGGCGGGCTGCAGACGGACTGTGCATTCCCCTTCCCCCAATCCTAACCCTAACCATAATCCTAACCAAGCCTGTGCCTCCAGTCCGTCTGGGTGGCGTCCCATCATTCGTGGGCCTTCTGGGGACTTTGTTGTGGTGTGTGGGTTGTTGGGGGGCCACAAGTTTAACACACAAACTTGTTTTGGACACAACAATAAACAGGAGTCGGAGAAACATCAAAGCAAACATTTTAATGCTTTCAAAACACACTACAATACTTACCTGTGTGGTTGTCCACGTTGTGATGAACGTCGAGTAGACCCATCACAATGTTAGGATCTAATTTGGCGAGTCCACGTTGTGATGAACGTCGAGTAGACCCATCACAATGTTAGGATCTAATTTGGAGAGTCAAACATCGACACTGCAGTGTTGAGCGTGAGCCCCGCCCACTGCAGACCTCCTATAAATTCTCCTCCTGCTCAAAACGGCTCAGTACTCTCCAGCAGGTGAATGGAGCACATCCTGCTGTAGAGAAAAATAGAGTTGCCGTTAGTCTAGGGGATTAGAAGTGCCCCACCTACTAGGGAATTAGAAGTGTCCCAGTAGGCACAGACTCGCAGTTAAAAAGATGTTTACATCCTGCAATCAGTGCAAAGCCAGCCTGAAGAGGTCAAGAGACCGAAACGCGTCGCTGGATGGCAGGACCAGTCATGTCCGCTACTAATTTGGCTGTTGGTGTCTGACGCAGCATGCGCACCTTTCAGGGTCTTCGGGGGGTTCCGGGGTTGGTGTGGGCGTCGCCCGGGCGGGCTGCAGACGGACTGTGCATTCCCCTTCCCCCAATCCTAACCCTAACCATAATCCTAACCAAGCCTGTGCCTCCAGTCCGTCTGGGTGGCGTCCCATCATTCGTGGGCCTTCTGGGGACTTTGTTGTGGTGTGTGTGTTGTTGGGGGGCCACAAGTTTAACACACAAACTTGTTTTGGACACAACAATAAACAGGAGTCGGAGAAACATCAAAGCAAACATTTTAATGCTTTCAAAACACACTACAATACTTACCTGTGTGGTTGTCCACGTTGTGATGAACGTCGAGTAGACCCATCACAATGTTAGGATCTAATTTGGCGAGTCCACGTTGTGATGAACGTCGAGTAGACCCATCACAATGTTAGGATCTAATTTGGAGAGTCAAACATCGACACTGCAGTGTTGAGCGTGAGCCCCGCCCACTGCAGACCTCCTATAAATTCTCCTCCTGCTCAAAACGGCTCAGTACTCTCCAGCAGGTGAATGGAGCACATCCTGCTGTAGAGAAAAATAGAGTTGCCGTTAGTCTAGGGGATTAGAAGTGCCCCACCTACTAGGGAATTAGAAGTGTCCCAGTAGGCACAGACTCGCAGTTAAAAAGATGTTTACATCCTGCAATCAGTGCAAAGCCAGCCTGAAGAGGTCAAGAGACCGAAACGCGTCGCTGGATGGCAGGACCAGTCATGTCCGCTACTAATTTGGCTGTTGGTGTCTGACGCAGCATGCGCACCTTTCAGGGTCTTCGGGGGGTTCCGGGGTTGGTGTGGGCGTCGCCCGGGCGGGCTGCAGACGGACTGTGCATTCCCCTTCCCCCAATCCTAACCCTAACCATAATCCTAACCAAGCCTGTGCCTCCAGTCCGTCTGGGTGGCGTCCCATCATTCGTGGGCCTTCTGGGGACTTTGTTGTGGTGTGTGTGTTGTTGGGGGGCCACAAGTTTAACACACAAACTTGTTTTGGACACAACAATAAACAGGAGTCGGAGAAACATCAAAGCAAACATTTTAATGCTTTCAAAACACACTACAATACTTACCTGTGTGGTTGTCCACGTTGTGATGAACGTCGAGTAGACCCATCACAATGTTAGGATCTAATTTGGCGAGTCCACGTTGTGATGAACGTCGAGTAGACCCATCACAATGTTAGGATCTAATTTGGAGAGTCAAACATCGACACTGCAGTGTTGAGCGTGAGCCCCGCCCACTGCAGACCTCCTATAAATTCTCCTCCTGCTCAAAACGGCTCAGTACTCTCCAGCAGGTGAATGGAGCACATCCTGCTGTAGAGAAAAATAGAGTTGCCGTTAGTCTAGGGGATTAGAAGTGCCCCACCTACTAGGGAATTAGAAGTGTCCCAGTAGGCACAGACTCGCAGTTAAAAAGATGTTTACATCCTGCAATCAGTGCAAAGCCAGCCTGAAGAGGTCAAGAGACCGAAACGCGTCGCTGGATGGCAGGACCAGTCATGTCCGCTACTAATTTGGCTGTTGGTGTCTGACGCAGCATGCGCACCTTTCAGGGTCTTCGGGGGGTTCCGGGGTTGGTGTGGGCGTCGCCCGGGCGGGCTGCAGACGGACTGTGCATTCCCCTTCCCCCAATCCTAACCCTAACCATAATCCTAACCAAGCCTGTGCCTCCAGTCCGTCTGGGTGGCGTCCCATCATTCGTGGGCCTTCTGGGGACTTTGTTGTGGTGTGTGTGTTGTTGGGGGGCCACAAGTTTAACACACAAACTTGTTTTGGACACAACAATAAACAGGAGTCGGAGAAACATCAAAGCAAACATTTTAATGCTTTCAAAACACACTACAATACTTACCTGTGTGGTTGTCCACGTTGTGATGAACGTCGAGTAGACCCATCACAATGTTAGGATCTAATTTGGCGAGTCCACGTTGTGATGAACGTCGAGTAGACCCATCACAATGTTAGGATCTAATTTGGAGAGTCAAACATCGACACTGCAGTGTTGAGCGTGAGCCCCGCCCACTGCAGACCTCCTATAAATTCTCCTCCTGCTCAAAACGGCTCAGTACTCTCCAGCAGGTGAATGGAGCACATCCTGCTGTAGAGAAAAATAGAGTTGCCGTTAGTCTAGGGGATTAGAAGTGCCCCACCTACTAGGGAATTAGAAGTGTCCCAGTAGGCACAGACTCGCAGTTAAAAAGATGTTTACATCCTGCAATCAGTGCAAAGCCAGCCTGAAGAGGTCAAGAGACCGAAACGCGTCGCTGGATGGCAGGACCAGTCATGTCCGCTACTAATTTGGCTGTTGGTGTCTGACGCAGCATGCGCACCTTTCAGGGTCTTCGGGGGGTTCCGGGGTTGGTGTGGGCGTCGCCCGGGCGGGCTGCAGACGGACTGTGCATTCCCCTTCCCCCAATCCTAACCCTAACCATAATCCTAACCAAGCCTGTGCCTCCAGTCCGTCTGGGTGGCGTCCCATCATTCGTGGGCCTTCTGGGGACTTTGTTGTGGTGTGTGTGTTGTTGGGGGGCCACAAGTTTAACACACAAACTTGTTTTGGACACAACAATAAACAGGAGTCGGAGAAACATCAAAGCAAACATTTTAATGCTTTCAAAACACACTACAATACTTACCTGTGTGGTTGTCCACGTTGTGATGAACGTCGAGTAGACCCATCACAATGTTAGGATCTAATTTGGCGAGTCCACGTTGTGATGAACGTCGAGTAGACCCATCACAATGTTAGGATCTAATTTGGAGAGTCAAACATCGACACTGCAGTGTTGAGCGTGAGCCCCGCCCACTGCAGACCTCCTATAAATTCTCCTCCTGCTCAAAACGGCTCAGTACTCTCCAGCAGGTGAATGGAGCACATCCTGCTGTAGAGAAAAATAGAGTTGCCGTTAGTCTAGGGGATTAGAAGTGCCCCACCTACTAGGGAATTAGAAGTGTCCCAGTAGGCACAGACTCGCAGTTAAAAAGATGTTTACATCCTGCAATCAGTGCAAAGCCAGCCTGAAGAGGTCAAGAGACCGAAACGCGTCGCTGGATGGCAGGACCAGTCATGTCCGCTACTAATTTGGCTGTTGGTGTCTGACGCAGCATGCGCACCTTTCAGGGTCTTCGGGGGGTTCCGGGGTTGGTGTGGGCGTCGCCCGGGCGGGCTGCAGACGGACTGTGCATTCCCCTTCCCCCAATCCTAACCCTAACCATAATCCTAACCAAGCCTGTGCCTCCAGTCCGTCTGGGTGGCGTCCCATCATTCGTGGGCCTTCTGGGGACTTTGTTGTGGTGTGTGTGTTGTTGGGGGGCCACAAGTTTAACACACAAACTTGTTTTGGACACAACAATAAACAGGAGTCGGAGAAACATCAAAGCAAACATTTTAATGCTTTCAAAACACACTACAATACTTACCTGTGTGGTTGTCCACGTTGTGATGAACGTCGAGTAGACCCATCACAATGTTAGGATCTAATTTGGCGAGTCCACGTTGTGATGAACGTCGAGTAGACCCATCACAATGTTAGGATCTAATTTGGAGAGTCAAACATCGACACTGCAGTGTTGAGCGTGAGCCCCGCCCACTGCAGACCTCCTATAAATTCTCCTCCTGCTCAAAACGGCTCAGTACTCTCCAGCAGGTGAATGGAGCACATCCTGCTGTAGAGAAAAATAGAGTTGCCGTTAGTCTAGGGGATTAGAAGTGCCCCACCTACTAGGGAATTAGAAGTGTCCCAGTAGGCACAGACTCGCAGTTAAAAAGATGTTTACATCCTGCAATCAGTGCAAAGCCAGCCTGAAGAGGTCAAGAGACCGAAACGCGTCGCTGGATGGCAGGACCAGTCATGTCCGCTACTAATTTGGCTGTTGGTGTCTGACGCAGCATGCGCACCTTTCAGGGTCTTCGGGGGGTTCCGGGGTTGGTGTGGGCGTCGCCCGGGCGGGCTGCAGACGGACTGTGCATTCCCCTTCCCCCAATCCTAACCCTAACCATAATCCTAACCAAGCCTGTGCCTCCAGTCCGTCTGGGTGGCGTCCCATCATTCGTGGGCCTTCTGGGGACTTTGTTGTGGTGTGTGTGTTGTTGGGGGGCCACAAGTTTAACACACAAACTTGTTTTGGACACAACAATAAACAGGAGTCGGAGAAACATCAAAGCAAACATTTTAATGCTTTCAAAACACACTACAATACTTACCTGTGTGGTTGTCCACGTTGTGATGAACGTCGAGTAGACCCATCACAATGTTAGGATCTAATTTGGCGAGTCCACGTTGTGATGAACGTCGAGTAGACCCATCACAATGTTAGGATCTAATTTGGAGAGTCAAACATCGACACTGCAGTGTTGAGCGTGAGCCCCGCCCACTGCAGACCTCCTATAAATTCTCCTCCTGCTCAAAACGGCTCAGTACTCTCCAGCAGGTGAATGGAGCACATCCTGCTGTAGAGAAAAATAGAGTTGCCGTTAGTCTAGGGGATTAGAAGTGCCCCACCTACTAGGGAATTAGAAGTGTCCCAGTAGGCACAGACTCGCAGTTAAAAAGATGTTTACATCCTGCAATCAGTGCAAAGCCAGCCTGAAGAGGTCAAGAGACCGAAACGCGTCGCTGGATGGCAGGACCAGTCATGTCCGCTACTAATTTGGCTGTTGGTGTCTGACGCAGCATGCGCACCTTTCAGGGTCTTCGGGGGGTTCCGGGGTTGGTGTGGGCGTCGCCCGGGCGGGCTGCAGACGGACTGTGCATTCCCCTTCCCCCAATCCTAACCCTAACCATAATCCTAACCAAGCCTGTGCCTCCAGTCCGTCTGGGTGGCGTCCCATCATTCGTGGGCCTTCTGGGGACTTTGTTGTGGTGTGTGTGTTGTTGGGGGGCCACAAGTTTAACACACAAACTTGTTTTGGACACAACAATAAACAGGAGTCGGAGAAACATCAAAGCAAACATTTTAATGCTTTCAAAACACACTACAATACTTACCTGTGTGGTTGTCCACGTTGTGATGAACGTCGAGTAGACCCATCACAATGTTAGGATCTAATTTGGCGAGTCCACGTTGTGATGAACGTCGAGTAGACCCATCACAATGTTAGGATCTAATTTGGAGAGTCAAACATCGACACTGCAGTGTTGAGCGTGAGCCCCGCCCACTGCAGACCTCCTATAAATTCTCCTCCTGCTCAAAACGGCTCAGTACTCTCCAGCAGGTGAATGGAGCACATCCTGCTGTAGAGAAAAATAGAGTTGCCGTTAGTCTAGGGGATTAGAAGTGCCCCACCTACTAGGGAATTAGAAGTGTCCCAGTAGGCACAGACTCGCAGTTAAAAAGATGTTTACATCCTGCAATCAGTGCAAAGCCAGCCTGAAGAGGTCAAGAGACCGAAACGCGTCGCTGGATGGCAGGACCAGTCATGTCCGCTACTAATTTGGCTGTTGGTGTCTGACGCAGCATGCGCACCTTTCAGGGTCTTCGGGGGGTTCCGGGGTTGGTGTGGGCGTCGCCCGGGCGGGCTGCAGACGGACTGTGCATTCCCCTTCCCCCAATCCTAACCCTAACCATAATCCTAACCAAGCCTGTGCCTCCAGTCCGTCTGGGTGGCGTCCCATCATTCGTGGGCCTTCTGGGGACTTTGTTGTGGTGTGTGTGTTGTTGGGGGGCCACAAGTTTAACACACAAACTTGTTTTGGACACAACAATAAACAGGAGTCGGAGAAACATCAAAGCAAACATTTTAATGCTTTCAAAACACACTACAATACTTACCTGTGTGGTTGTCCACGTTGTGATGAACGTCGAGTAGACCCATCACAATGTTAGGATCTAATTTGGCGAGTCCACGTTGTGATGAACGTCGAGTAGACCCATCACAATGTTAGGATCTAATTTGGAGAGTCAAACATCGACACTGCAGTGTTGAGCGTGAGCCCCGCCCACTGCAGACCTCCTATAAATTCTCCTCCTGCTCAAAACGGCTCAGTACTCTCCAGCAGGTGAATGGAGCACATCCTGCTGTAGAGAAAAATAGAGTTGCCGTTAGTCTAGGGGATTAGAAGTGCCCCACCTACTAGGGAATTAGAAGTGTCCCAGTAGGCACAGACTCGCAGTTAAAAAGATGTTTACATCCTGCAATCAGTGCAAAGCCAGCCTGAAGAGGTCAAGAGACCGAAACGCGTCGCTGGATGGCAGGACCAGTCATGTCCGCTACTAATTTGGCTGTTGGTGTCTGACGCAGCATGCGCACCTTTCAGGGTCTTCGGGGGGTTCCGGGGTTGGTGTGGGCGTCGCCCGGGCGGGCTGCAGACGGACTGTGCATTCCCCTTCCCCCAATCCTAACCCTAACCATAATCCTAACCAAGCCTGTGCCTCCAGTCCGTCTGGGTGGCGTCCCATCATTCGTGGGCCTTCTGGGGACTTTGTTGTGGTGTGTGTGTTGTTGGGGGGCCACAAGTTTAACACACAAACTTGTTTTGGACACAACAATAAACAGGAGTCGGAGAAACATCAAAGCAAACATTTTAATGCTTTCAAAACACACTACAATACTTACCTGTGTGGTTGTCCACGTTGTGATGAACGTCGAGTAGACCCATCACAATGTTAGGATCTAATTTGGCGAGTCCACGTTGTGATGAACGTCGAGTAGACCCATCACAATGTTAGGATCTAATTTGGAGAGTCAAACATCGACACTGCAGTGTTGAGCGTGAGCCCCGCCCACTGCAGACCTCCTATAAATTCTCCTCCTGCTCAAAACGGCTCAGTACTCTCCAGCAGGTGAATGGAGCACATCCTGCTGTAGAGAAAAATAGAGTTGCCGTTAGTCTAGGGGATTAGAAGTGCCCCACCTACTAGGGAATTAGAAGTGTCCCAGTAGGCACAGACTCGCAGTTAAAAAGATGTTTACATCCTGCAATCAGTGCAAAGCCAGCCTGAAGAGGTCAAGAGACCGAAACGCGTCGCTGGATGGCAGGACCAGTCATGTCCGCTACTAATTTGGCTGTTGGTGTCTGACGCAGCATGCGCACCTTTCAGGGTCTTCGGGGGGTTCCGGGGTTGGTGTGGGCGTCGCCCGGGCGGGCTGCAGACGGACTGTGCATTCCCCTTCCCCCAATCCTAACCCTAACCATAATCCTAACCAAGCCTGTGCCTCCAGTCCGTCTGGGTGGCGTCCCATCATTCGTGGGCCTTCTGGGGACTTTGTTGTGGTGTGTGTGTTGTTGGGGGGCCACAAGTTTAACACACAAACTTGTTTTGGACACAACAATAAACAGGAGTCGGAGAAACATCAAAGCAAACATTTTAATGCTTTCAAAACACACTACAATACTTACCTGTGTGGTTGTCCACGTTGTGATGAACGTCGAGTAGACCCATCACAATGTTAGGATCTAATTTGGCGAGTCCACGTTGTGATGAACGTCGAGTAGACCCATCACAATGTTAGGATCTAATTTGGAGAGTCAAACATCGACACTGCAGTGTTGAGCGTGAGCCCCGCCCACTGCAGACCTCCTATAAATTCTCCTCCTGCTCAAAACGGCTCAGTACTCTCCAGCAGGTGAATGGAGCACATCCTGCTGTAGAGAAAAATAGAGTTGCCGTTAGTCTAGGGGATTAGAAGTGCCCCACCTACTAGGGAATTAGAAGTGTCCCAGTAGGCACAGACTCGCAGTTAAAAAGATGTTTACATCCTGCAATCAGTGCAAAGCCAGCCTGAAGAGGTCAAGAGACCGAAACGCGTCGCTGGATGGCAGGACCAGTCATGTCCGCTACTAATTTGGCTGTTGGTGTCTGACGCAGCATGCGCACCTTTCAGGGTCTTCGGGGGGTTCCGGGGTTGGTGTGGGCGTCGCCCGGGCGGGCTGCAGACGGACTGTGCATTCCCCTTCCCCCAATCCTAACCCTAACCATAATCCTAACCAAGCCTGTGCCTCCAGTCCGTCTGGGTGGCGTCCCATCATTCGTGGGCCTTCTGGGGACTTTGTTGTGGTGTGTGTGTTGTTGGGGGGCCACAAGTTTAACACACAAACTTGTTTTGGACACAACAATAAACAGGAGTCGGAGAAACATCAAAGCAAACATTTTAATGCTTTCAAAACACACTACAATACTTACCTGTGTGGTTGTCCACGTTGTGATGAACGTCGAGTAGACCCATCACAATGTTAGGATCTAATTTGGCGAGTCCACGTTGTGATGAACGTCGAGTAGACCCATCACAATGTTAGGATCTAATTTGGAGAGTCAAACATCGACACTGCAGTGTTGAGCGTGAGCCCCGCCCACTGCAGACCTCCTATAAATTCTCCTCCTGCTCAAAACGGCTCAGTACTCTCCAGCAGGTGAATGGAGCACATCCTGCTGTAGAGAAAAATAGAGTTGCCGTTAGTCTAGGGGATTAGAAGTGCCCCACCTACTAGGGAATTAGAAGTGTCCCAGTAGGCACAGACTCGCAGTTAAAAAGATGTTTACATCCTGCAATCAGTGCAAAGCCAGCCTGAAGAGGTCAAGAGACCGAAACGCGTCGCTGGATGGCAGGACCAGTCATGTCCGCTACTAATTTGGCTGTTGGTGTCTGACGCAGCATGCGCACCTTTCAGGGTCTTCGGGGGGTTCCGGGGTTGGTGTGGGCGTCGCCCGGGCGGGCTGCAGACGGACTGTGCATTCCCCTTCCCCCAATCCTAACCCTAACCATAATCCTAACCAAGCCTGTGCCTCCAGTCCGTCTGGGTGGCGTCCCATCATTCGTGGGCCTTCTGGGGACTTTGTTGTGGTGTGTGTGTTGTTGGGGGGCCACAAGTTTAACACACAAACTTGTTTTGGACACAACAATAAACAGGAGTCGGAGAAACATCAAAGCAAACATTTTAATGCTTTCAAAACACACTACAATACTTACCTGTGTGGTTGTCCACGTTGTGATGAACGTCGAGTAGACCCATCACAATGTTAGGATCTAATTTGGCGAGTCCACGTTGTGATGAACGTCGAGTAGACCCATCACAATGTTAGGATCTAATTTGGAGAGTCAAACATCGACACTGCAGTGTTGAGCGTGAGCCCCGCCCACTGCAGACCTCCTATAAATTCTCCTCCTGCTCAAAACGGCTCAGTACTCTCCAGCAGGTGAATGGAGCACATCCTGCTGTAGAGAAAAATAGAGTTGCCGTTAGTCTAGGGGATTAGAAGTGCCCCACCTACTAGGGAATTAGAAGTGTCCCAGTAGGCACAGACTCGCAGTTAAAAAGATGTTTACATCCTGCAATCAGTGCAAAGCCAGCCTGAAGAGGTCAAGAGACCGAAACGCGTCGCTGGATGGCAGGACCAGTCATGTCCGCTACTAATTTGGCTGTTGGTGTCTGACGCAGCATGCGCACCTTTCAGGGTCTTCGGGGGGTTCCGGGGTTGGTGTGGGCGTCGCCCGGGCGGGCTGCAGACGGACTGTGCATTCCCCTTCCCCCAATCCTAACCCTAACCATAATCCTAACCAAGCCTGTGCCTCCAGTCCGTCTGGGTGGCGTCCCATCATTCGTGGGCCTTCTGGGGACTTTGTTGTGGTGTGTGTGTTGTTGGGGGGCCACAAGTTTAACACACAAACTTGTTTTGGACACAACAATAAACAGGAGTCGGAGAAACATCAAAGCAAACATTTTAATGCTTTCAAAACACACTACAATACTTACCTGTGTGGTTGTCCACGTTGTGATGAACGTCGAGTAGACCCATCACAATGTTAGGATCTAATTTGGCGAGTCCACGTTGTGATGAACGTCGAGTAGACCCATCACAATGTTAGGATCTAATTTGGAGAGTCAAACATCGACACTGCAGTGTTGAGCGTGAGCCCCGCCCACTGCAGACCTCCTATAAATTCTCCTCCTGCTCAAAACGGCTCAGTACTCTCCAGCAGGTGAATGGAGCACATCCTGCTGTAGAGAAAAATAGAGTTGCCGTTAGTCTAGGGGATTAGAAGTGCCCCACCTACTAGGGAATTAGAAGTGTCCCAGTAGGCACAGACTCGCAGTTAAAAAGATGTTTACATCCTGCAATCAGTGCAAAGCCAGCCTGAAGAGGTCAAGAGACCGAAACGCGTCGCTGGATGGCAGGACCAGTCATGTCCGCTACTAATTTGGCTGTTGGTGTCTGACGCAGCATGCGCACCTTTCAGGGTCTTCGGGGGGTTCCGGGGTTGGTGTGGGCGTCGCCCGGGCGGGCTGCAGACGGACTGTGCATTCCCCTTCCCCCAATCCTAACCCTAACCATAATCCTAACCAAGCCTGTGCCTCCAGTCCGTCTGGGTGGCGTCCCATCATTCGTGGGCCTTCTGGGGACTTTGTTGTGGTGTGTGTGTTGTTGGGGGGCCACAAGTTTAACACACAAACTTGTTTTGGACACAACAATAAACAGGAGTCGGAGAAACATCAAAGCAAACATTTTAATGCTTTCAAAACACACTACAATACTTACCTGTGTGGTTGTCCACGTTGTGATGAACGTCGAGTAGACCCATCACAATGTTAGGATCTAATTTGGCGAGTCCACGTTGTGATGAACGTCGAGTAGACCCATCACAATGTTAGGATCTAATTTGGAGAGTCAAACATCGACACTGCAGTGTTGAGCGTGAGCCCCGCCCACTGCAGACCTCCTATAAATTCTCCTCCTGCTCAAAACGGCTCAGTACTCTCCAGCAGGTGAATGGAGCACATCCTGCTGTAGAGAAAAATAGAGTTGCCGTTAGTCTAGGGGATTAGAAGTGCCCCACCTACTAGGGAATTAGAAGTGTCCCAGTAGGCACAGACTCGCAGTTAAAAAGATGTTTACATCCTGCAATCAGTGCAAAGCAGCCTGAAGAGGTCAAGAGACCGAAACGCGTCGCTGGATGGCAGGACCAGTCATGTCCGCTACTAATTTGGCTGTTGGTGTCTGACGCAGCATGCGCACCTTTCAGGGTCTTCGGGGGGTTCCGGGGTTGGTGTGGGCGTCGCCCGGGCGGGCTGCAGACGGACTGTGCATTCCCTTCCCCCCAATCCTAACCCTAACCATAATCCTAACCAAGCCTGTGCCTCCAGTCCGTCTGGGTGGCGTCCCATCATTCGTGGGCCTTCTGGGGACTTTGTTGTGGTGTGTGTGTTGTTGGGGGGCCACAAGTTTAACACACAAACTTGTTTTGGACACAACAATAAACAGGAGTCGGAGAAACATCAAAGCAAACATTTTAATGCTTTCAAAACACACTACAATACTTACCTGTGTGGTTGTCCACGTTGTGATGAACGTCGAGTAGACCCATCACAATGTTAGGATCTAATTTGGCGAGTCCACGTTGTGATGAACGTCGAGTAGACCATCACAATGTTAGGATCTAATTTGGAGAGTCAAACATCGACACTGCAGTGTTGAGCGTGAGCCCCGCCCACTGCAGACCTCCTATAAATTCTCCTCCTGCTCAAAACGGCTCAGTACTCTCCAGCAGGTGAATGGAGCACATCCTGCTGTAGAGAAAAATAGAGTTGCCGTTAGTCTAGGGGATTAGAAGTGCCCCACCTACTAGGGAATTAGAAGTGTCCCAGTAGGCACAGGACTCGCAGTTAAAAAGATGTTTACATCCTGCAATCAGTGCAAAGCCAGCCTGAAGAGGTCAAGAGACCGAAACGCGTCGCTGGATGGCAGGACCAGTCATGTCCGCTACTAATTTGGCTGTTGGTGTCTGACGCAGCATGCGCACCTTTCAGGGTCTTCGGGGGGTTCCGGGGTTGGTGTGGGCGTCGCCCGGGCGGGCTGCAGACGGACTGTGCATTCCCCTTCCCCCAATCCTAACCCTAACCATAATCCTAACCAAGCCTGTGCCTCCAGTCCGTCTGGGTGGCGTCCCATCATTCGTGGGCCTTCTGGGGACTTTGTTGTGGTGTGTGTGTTGTTGGGGGGCCACAAGTTTAACACACAAACTTGTTTTGGACACAACAATAAACAGGAGTCGGAGAAACATCAAAGCAAACATTTTAATGCTTTCAAAACACACTACAATACTTACCTGTGTGGTTGTCCACGTTGTGATGAACGTCGAGTAGACCCATCACAATGTTAGGATCTAATTTGGCGAGTCCACGTTGTGATGAACGTCGAGTAGACCCATCACAATGTTAGGATCTAATTTGGAGAGTCAAACATCGACACTGCAGTGTTGAGCGTGAGCCCCGCCCACTGCAGACCTCCTATAAATTCTCCTCCTGCTCAAAACGGCTCAGTACTCTCCAGCAGGTGAATGGAGCACATCCTGCTGTAGAGAAAAATAGAGTTGCCGGTTAGTCTAGGGGATTAGAAGTGCCCCACCTACTAGGGAATTAGAAGTGTCCCAGTAGGCACAGACTCGCAGTTAAAAAGATGTTTACATCCTGCAATCAGTGCAAAGCCAGCCTGAAGAGGTCAAGAGACCGAAACGCGTCGCTGGATGGCAGGACCAGTCATGTCCGCTACTAATTTGGCTGTTGGTGTCTGACGCAGCATGCGCACCTTTCAGGGTCTTCGGGGGGTTCCCGGGGTTGGTGTGGGCGTCGCCCGGGCGGGCTGCAGACGGACTGTGCATTCCCCTTCCCCCAATCCTAACCCTAACCATAATCCTAACCAAGCCTGTGCCTCCAGTCCGTCTGGGTGGCGTCCCATCATTCGTGGGCCTTCTGGGGACTTTGTTGTGGTGTGTGTGTTGTTGGGGGGCCACAAGTTTAACACACAAACTTGTTTTGGACACAACAATAAACAGGAGTCGGAGAAACATCAAAGCAAACATTTTAATGCTTTCAAAACACACTACAATACTTACCTGTGTGGTTGTCCACGTTGTGATGAACGTCGAGTAGACCCATCACAATGTTAGGATCTAATTTGGCGAGTCCACGTTGTGATGAACGTCGAGTAGACCCATCACAATGTTAGGATCTAATTTGGAGAGTCAAACATCGACACTGCAGTGTTGAGCGTGAGCCCCGCCCACTGCAGACCTCCTATAAATTCTCCTCCTGCTCAAAACGGCTCAGTACTCTCCAGCAGGTGAATGGAGCACATCCTGCTGTAGAGAAAAATAGAGTTGCCGTTAGTCTAGGGGATTAGAAGTGCCCCACCTACTAGGGAATTAGAAGTGTCCCAGTAGGCACAGACTCGCAGTTAAAAAGATGTTTACATCCTGCAATCAGTGCAAAGCCAGCCTGAAGAGGTCAAGAGACCGAAACGCGTCGCTGGATGGCAGGACCAGTCATGTCCGCTACTAATTTGGCTGTTGGTGTCTGACGCAGCATGCGCACCTTTCAGGGTCTTCGGGGGTTCCGGGGTTGGTGTGGGCGTCGCCCGGGCGGGCTGCAGACGGACTGTGCATTCCCCTTCCCCCAATCTAACCCTAACCATAATCCTAACCAAGCCTGTGCCTCCAGTCCGTCTGGGTGGCGTCCCATCATTCGTGGGCCTTCTGGGGACTTTGTTGTGGTGTGTGTGTTGTTGGGGGGCCACAAGTTTAACACACAAACTTGTTTTGGACACAACAATAAACAGGAGTCGGAGAAACATCAAAGCAAACATTTTAATGCTTTCAAAACACACTACAATACTTACCTGTGTGGTTGTCCACGTTGTGATGAACGTCGAGTAGACCCATCACAATGTTAGGATCTAATTTGGCGAGTCCACGTTGTGATGAACGTCGAGTAGACCCATCACAATGTTAGGATCTAATTTGGAGAGTCAAACATCGACACTGCAGTGTTGAGCGTGAGCCCCGCCCACTGCAGACCTCCTATAAATTCTCCTCCTGCTCAAAACGGCTCAGTACTCTCCAGCAGGTGAATGGAGCACATCCTGCTGTAGAGAAAAATAGAGTTGCCGTTAGTCTAGGGGATTAGAAGTGCCCCACCTACTAGGAATTAGAAGTGTCCCAGTAGGCACAGACTCGCAGTTAAAAAGATGTTTACATCCCTGCAATCAGTGCAAAGCCAGCCTGAAGAGGTCAAGAGACCGAAACGCGTCGCTGGATGGCAGGACCAGTCATGTCCGCTACTAATTTGGCTGTTGGTGTCTGACGCAGCATGCGCACCTTTCAGGGTCTTCGGGGGGTTCCGGGGTTGGTGTGGGCGTCGCCCGGGCGGGCTGCAGACGGACTGTGCATTCCCCTTCCCCCAATCCTAACCCTAACCATAATCCTAACCAAGCCTGTGCCTCCAGTCCGTCTGGGTGGCGTCCCATCATTCGTGGGCCTTCTGGGGACTTTGTTGTGGTGTGTGTGTTGTTGGGGGGCCACAAGTTTAACACACAAACTTGTTTTGGACACAACAATAAACAGGAGTCGGAGAAACATCAAAGCAAACATTTTAATGCTTTCAAAACACACTACAATACTTACCTGTGTGGTTGTCCACGTTGTGATGAACGTCGAGTAGACCCATCACAATGTTAGGATCTAATTTGGCGAGTCCACGTTGTGATGAACGTCG
>NW_026907202.1:0-72502 GCF_033978795.1 Nerophis ophidion | reverse complement strand
AGTTATTTAAACATAACTCCTACACCACACATGAAAAATGGCTAATAATGCCTGAAATAATGCATCTTTGGGAGTTTTACTCGAAACATATGCTTTTTTAAATCTTGCAAATGCAAAAAGTAGTTGTTTACTCAATATGGCTATAATAGTCTGAGAATCCTGAGATAATGCGAAAAAAGCAATAAAATGTATTCAAAAATAACTTCTAAACAACACATGCAAAATGGCTAATAATAGCTAGAGATATGTTTTTTTGTTAGTTGTACTAGAAAAATGATCTTTTGTAAGGTTTGCAAAGACACAAGTTAGTTTTTTTTATTCAATATAACAGTGTAACTTTCATACTAAATATGAAAGGTTTATAATCATAACTCCAAAACCAAAAATGAAATTTGTCTTAAAAAGCCTTTAATATTGAATTTATGTAAGTTTTAGCAGAATCAGGTATTTTGGAAAGAATCACAAATACAAATATTAGATTTTACTGGCCTCATATTGGTCGCACTCAAAATGACAGTTTTTGAAACATAACTCCAAAAATACACATGCAAAATGTCTAATAATTCCTGAAGAAATGCATCTTCGAGAGTTTTCCTGAAAAAAACCATTTGGTAAGGTTTGCAAAAACAAAAATTTGATTTGATACTCAATTTGACAGTAATGTACTTAGAATCCTGGGATAATGCAAAAAAAGCAATAAAAATGTATTCCAACATAATTCCTAATCCAAACGTGCAAAATGTCTAAAAATGCCTGTGATGTTGAATACATGTGAGTTTTACTAGATACAGTTGTTTTTCTATGTTTTGCAAATACAAAAATGAGGTTTTACCTAATATGACTGTATACTGTAACACTCAATATGACAGTTATTTAAACATAACTCCTACACCACACATGAAAAATGTCTAATAATGCCTGAAATAATGCATCTTTGGGAGTTTTACTCGAAACATATGCTTTTTTAAATCTTGCAAGTGCAAAAAGTAGTGTTTTACTCAATGTGACTATAATAGTCTTACAATCCTGAGATAATGCGAAAAAAGCAATAAAAATGTATTCAAACATAACTTCTAAACAACACATGCAAAATGGCTAATAATTCCTAGAGATATGTTTTTTGGTTAGTTGTACTAGAAAAATGATCTTCTGTAAGGTTTGCAAAGACACAAGTTAGTTGTTTTATTCAATATAACAGTGTAACTGTCATACTAAATTTGAAAGGTTTATAATCATAACTCCAAAACCAAATATGAAATTTGTCTTTAAGAGCCTTTAATATTGAATTTATGTAAGTTTTAGCAGAATCAGGTATTTTGGAAAGAATCACAAATACAAATATTAGATTTTACTGGCCTCATATTGGTCACACTCAAAATGACAGTTTTTGAAACATAACTCCAAAAATACACATGCAAAATGTCTAATAATTCCTGAAGAAATGCATCTTCGAGAGTTTTCCTGAAAAAAAACATTTGGTAGGGTTTGCAAAAACAACATTTGATTTGTTACTCAATTTGACAGTAATGTACTTAGAATCCTGAGATATTGCGAAAAAAGCAATAAAAATGTATTCCAACATAATTCCTAATCCAAACCTGCAAAATGTCTAAAAATGACTGTGATATTGAATACATGTGAGTTTTACTAGATACAGTTGTTTTTCTATGGTTTGCAAATACAAAAATGAGGTTTTACTCAATATGACTGTATACTGTAACACTCAATATGACAGTTATTTAAACATAACTCCTACACCACACATGAAAAAAGGCTAATAATGCCTGAAATAATGCATCTTTGGGAGTTTTACTCGAAAAATATGCTTTTTAAAATTTTGCAAATGCAAAAAGTAGTTTTTTACTCAATATGACTATAATAGTCTTAGAATCCTGAGATAATGCGAAAAAAGCAATAAAAATGTATTCAAACATAACTTCTAAACAACACATGCAAAATGGCTAATAATGCCTAGAGATATGTTTTTTGGTTAGTTGTACTAGAAAAATGATCTTTTGTAAGGTTTGCAGAGACACAAGTTAGTTTTTTTATTCAATATAACAGTGTAACTGTCATACTAAATATGAAAGGTTTATAATCATAACTCCAAAACCAAATATGACATTTGTCTTTAAGAGCTTTTAATTTTGATTTTAAGTAAGTTTTAGCAGAATCAGGTATTTTGGAAAGAATCACAAATACAAATATTAGATTTTACTGGCCTCATATTGGTCACACTCAAAATGACAGTTTTTGAAGCATAACTCCAAAAATACACATGCAAAGTGTCTAATGATGCCTTAAAAATGCATCTTCAAGAGTTTTCCTGAAAAAAAACATTTGGTAAGGTTTGCAAAAACAAAATTTGATTTGATACTCAATTTGACAGTAATGTACTTAGAATCCTGAGATAATGCGAAAAAAGCAAAAAAAATGTATTCCAACATAATTCCTAATCCAAACGTGCAAAATGTCTAAAAATGCCTGTGATATTGAATACATGTGAGTTTTACTAGATACAGTTGTTTTTCTATGGTTTGCAAATACAAAAATTAGGTTTTACTCAATATGACTGTATACTGTAACACTCAATATGACAGTTATTTAAACATAACTCCTACACCACACATGAAAAATGTCTAATAATGCCTGAAATAATGCATCTTTGGGAGTTTTACTCGAAACATATGCTTTTTTAAATCTTGCAAGTGCAAAAAGTAGTGTTTTACTCAATGTGACTATAATAGTCTTAGAATCCTGAGATAATGCGAAAAAAGCAATAAAAATGTATTCAAACATAACTTCTAAACAACACATGCAAAATGGCTAATAATGCCTAGAGATATGTTTTTTGGTTAGTTGTACTTGAAAAATTATCTTTTGTAAGGTTTGCAAAGACACGGTGGCAGAGGTGTTAGTGCGTCTGCCTCACAATACGGAGGTCCTGCAGTCCTGGGTTCAAATCCAGGCTCGGGATCTTTCTGTGTGGAGTTTGCATGTCCTCCCCGTGAATGCGTGGGTTCCCTCCGGGTACTCCGGCTTCCTCCCACTTCCAAAGACATGCACCTGGGGATAGGTTGATTGGCAACACTAAATTGGCCCTAGTGTGTGAATGTGAGTGTGAATGTTGTCCATCTATCTGTGTTGGCCCTGCGATGAGGTGGCGACTTGTCCAGGGTGTACCCCGCCTTCCGCCCGATTGTAGCTGAGATAGGCGCCAGCGCCCCCCGCGACCCCAAGAGGGAATAAGCGGTAGAAAATGGATGGATGGATGCAAAGACACAAGTTAGTTTTTTTATTCAATATAACAGTGTAACTTTCATGCTAAATATGAAAGGTTTATAATCATAACTCCAAAACCAAATATGAAATGTGTCTTAAAAAGCCTTTAATATTGAATTTGTGTAAGTTTTAGCAGAATCAGGTATTTTGGAAAGAATCACAAATACAAATATTAGATTTTACTGGCCTCATATTGGTCACACTCAAAATGACAGTTTTTGAAACATAACTCCAAAAATACACATGCAAAATGTCTAATAATTCCTGAAGAAATGCATCTTCGAGAGTTTTCCTGAAAAAAAACATTTGGTAGGGTTTGCAAAAACAACATTTGATTTGTTACTCAATTTGACAGTAATGTACTTAGAATCCTGAGATATTGCGAAAAAAGCAATAAAAATGTATTCCAACATAATTCCTAATCCAAACGTGCAAAATGTCTAAAAAGGCCTGTGATATTGAATACATGTGAGTTTTACTAGATACAGTTGTTTTTCTATGGTTTGCAAATACAAAAATGAGGTTTTACTCAATATGACTGTATACTGTAACACTCAATATGACAGTTATTTAAACATAACTCGTACACCGCACATGAAAAATGTCTAATAATGCCTGAAATAATGCATCTTTGGGAGTTTTACTCGAAACATATGCTTTTTTAAATCTTGCAAGTGCAAAAAGTAGTGTTTTACTCAATGTGACTATAATAGTCTTAGAATCCTGAGATAATGCGAGAAAAGCAATAAAAATGTATTCAAACATAACTTCTAAACAACACATGCAAAATGGCTAATAATGCCTAGAGATATGTTTTTTGGTTAGTTGTACTAGAAAAATGATCTTTTGTAAGGTTTGCAAAGACACAAGTTAGTTTTTTTTATTCAATATAACAGTGTAACTGTCATACTAAATATGAAAGGTTTATAATCATAACTCCAAAACCAAATATGAAATTTGTCTTTAAGAGCCTTTAATATTGAATTTATGTAAGTTTTACCAGAATCAGGTATTTTGGAAAGAATCACAAATACAAATATTAGATTTTACTGGCCTCATATTGGTCACACTCAAAATGACAGTTTTTGAAACATAACTCCAAAAATACACATGCAAAATGTCTAATAATTCCTGAAGAAATGCATCTTCGAGAGTTTTCCTGAAAAAAAAAACATTTGGTAAGGTTTGCAAAAACAAAATTTGATTTGTTACTCAATTTGACAGTAATGTACTTAGAATCCTGAGATAATGCGAAAAAAGCAATAAAAATGTATCCCAACATAATTCCTAATCCAAACGTGCAAAATGTCTAAAAATGCCCGTGATATTGAATACATGTGAGTTTTACTAGATACAGTTGTTTTTCTATGGTTTGCAAATACAAAAATGAGGTTTTACTCAATATGACTGTATACTGTAACACTCAATATGACAGTTATTTAAACATAACTCCTACACCACACATGAAAAATGGCTAATAATGCCTGAAATAATGCATCTTTGGGAGTTTTACTCGAAACATATGCTTTTTTAAATCTTGCAAATGCAAAAAGTAGTTGTTTACTCAATATGACTATAATAGTCTGAGAATCCTGAGATAATGCGAAAAAAGCAATAAAATGTATTCAAACATAACTTCTAAACAACACATGCAAAATGGCTAATAATAGCTAGAGATATGTTTTTTTGTTAGTTGTACTAGAAAAATGATCTTTTGTAAGGTTTGCAAAGACACAAGTTAGTTTTTTTTATTCAATATAACAGTGTAACAGTCATACTAAATTTGAAAGGTTTATAATCATAACTCCAAAGCCAAATATGAAATTTGTCTTAAAAAGCCTTTAATATTGAATTATATGTAAGTTTTAGCAGAATCAGGTATTTTGGAAAGAATCACAAATACAAATATTAGATTTTACTGGCCTCATATTGGTCACACTCAAAATGACAGTTTTTGAAACATAACTCCAAAAATACACATGCAAAATGTCTAATAATTCCTGAAGAAATGCATCTTCGAGAGTTTTCCTGAAAAAAAAACATTTGGTAAGGTTTGCAAAAAGAAAATTGATTTGTTACTCAATTTGACAGTAATGTACTTAGAATCCTGAGATAATGCGAAAAAAGCAATAAAAATGTATTCCAACATAATTCCTAATCCAAACGTGCAAAATGTCCAAAAATGCCTGTGATATTGAGTACATGTGAGGTTTACTAGATACAGTTGTTTTTCTATGGTTTGCAAATACAAAAATGAGGTTTTACTCAATATGACTGTATACTGTAACACTCAATATGAAAGTTATTTAAACATAACTCCTACACCACACATGAAAAATGGCTAATAATGCATGAAATAATGCATCTTTGGGAGTTTTACTCGAAACATATGCTTTTTTAAATCTTGCAAATGCAAAAAGTAGTTGTTTACTCAATATGACTATAATAGTCTGAGAATCCTGAGATAATGCGAAAAGAGCAATAAAATATATTCAAACATAACTTCTAAACAACACATGCAAAATGGCTAATAATAGCTAGAGATATGTTTTTTTGTTAGTTGTACTAGAAAAATGATCTTTTGTAAGGTTTGCAAAGACACAAGTTAGTTGTTTTATTCAATATAACAGTGTAACTGTCATACTAAATATGAAAGGTTTATAATCATAACTCCAAAACCAAATATGAAATTTGTCTTAAAAAGCCTTTAATATTGAATTTATGTAAGTTTTAGCAGAATCAGGTATTTTGGAAAGAATCACAAATACAAATATTAGATTTTACTGGCCTCATATTGGTCACACTCAAAATGACAGTTTTTGAAACATAACTCCAAAAATACACATGCAAAATGTCTAATAATGCCTGAAGAAATGCATCTTCGAGAGTTTTCCTGAAAAAAAAGACATTTGGTAAGGTTTGCAAAAACAACATTTGATTTGATACTCAATTTGACAGTAATGTACTTAGAATCCTGAGATAATGCGAAAAAAGCAATAAAAATGTATTCCAACATAATTCCTAATCCAAACGTGCAAAATGTCTAAAAATGCCTGTGATATTGAATACATGTGAGTTTTACTAGATACAGTTGTTTTTCTATGGTTTGCAAATACAAAAAAGAGGTTTTACTCAATATGACTGTATACTGTAACACTCACTATGACAGTTATTTAAACATAACTCCTACACCACACATGAAAAATGGCTAATGATGCCTGAAATAATTCATCTTTGGGAGTTTTACTCGAAACATATGCTTTTTTAAATCTTGCAAATGCAAAAAGTATTTTTTTACTCAATATGACTATAATAGTCTTAGAATCCTGAGATAATGCGAAAAAAGCAATAAAAATGTATTCAAACATAACTTCTAAAAAACACATGCAAAATGGCTAATAATAGCTAGATATATGTTTTTTTGTTAGTTGTACTAGAAAAATGATCTTTTGTAAGGTTTGCAAAGACACAAGTTAGTTTTTTTATTCAATATAACAGTGTAACTGTCATACTAAATATGAAAGGTTTATAATCATAACTCCAAAACCAAATATGACATTTGTCTTTAAGAGCCTTTAATATTGAATTTATGTAAGTTTTAGCAGAATCAGGTATTTTGGAAAGAATCACAAATACAAATATTAGATTTTACTGGCCTCATATTGGTCACACTCAAAATGACAGTTTTTGAAGCATAACTCCAAAAATGCACATGCCAAATATCTAATGATGCCTTAAAAAAGCATTTTCAAGAGTTTTCCTGAAAAAAAACATTTGGTAAGGTTTGCAAAAACAAAATTTGATTTGTTACTCAATTTGACAGTAATGTACTTAGAATCCTGAGATAATGCGAAAAAAGCAATAAAAATGTATTCAAACATAATTCCTAATCCAAACCTGCAAAATGTCTAAAAATGCCTGTGATATTGAATACATGTGAGTTTGACTAGATACATTTGTTTTTCAATGGTTTGCAAATACAAAAATGAGGTTTTACTCAATATGACTGTATACTGTAACACTCAATATGACAGTTATTTAAACATAACTCCTACACCACACATGAAAAATGGCTAATAATGCCTGAAATAATGCATCTTTGGGAGTTTTACTCGAAACATATGCTTTTTTAAATCTTGCAAATGCAAAAAGTAGTTTTTTACTCAATATGACTATAATAGTCTTAGAATCCTGAGATAATGCGAAAAAAGCAATAAAAATGTATTCACACGTAACTTCTAAACAACACATGCAAAATGGCTAATAATGCCTAGAGATATGTTTTTTGGTTAGTTGTACTAGAAAAATGATCTTTTGTAAGGTTTGCAAAGACACAAGTTAATTTTTTTATTCAATATAACAGTGTAACTGTCATACTAAATATGAAAGGTTTATAATGATAACTCCAAAACCAAATATGACATTTGTCTTAAAAAGCCTTTAATATTGAATTTTTGTAAGTTTTAGCAGAATCAGGTATTTTGGAAAGAATCACAAATACAAATATTAGATTTTACTGGCCTCATATTGGTCACACTCAAAATGAGAGTTTTTGAAACATAACTCCAAAAATACACATGCAAAATGTCTAATAATGCCTGAAGAAATGCATCTTCGAGAGTTTACCTGAAAAAAAAGACATTTGGTAAGGTTTGCAAAAACAAAATTTGATTTGTTACTCAATTTGACAGTAATGTACTTAGTATTGCTTTGTTCGCATTATCTCAGGATTCTAAGACTATGAAAATCATATTGAGTAAAATACTACTTTTTGCATTTGCAAGATTTAAAAAAGCATGTTTCGAGTAAAACTCCCAAAGATGCATTATTTCAGGCATTATTAGCCATTTTTCATGTGTGGTGTAGGAGTTATGTTTCAAAAACTGTCATATTGAGTGTTAGAGTATACAGTCATATTGAGTAAAACCTCATTTTTTTATTTGCAAACCATTGAAAAACAACTGTATCTAGTAAAACTCACATGTATTCAATATCACAGGCATTTTTAGACATTTTGCACGTTTGGATTAGGAATTATGTTTGAATACATTTTTATTGCTTTTTTCGCATTATCTCAGGATTCTAAGTACATTACTGTCAAATTGAGTAACAAATCAAATTTTGTTTTTGCAAACCTTACCAAATGTCTTTTTTTTCAGGAAAACTCTCGAAGATGCATTTCTTCAGGCATTATTTGACATTTTGCATATGTATTTTTGGAGTTATGTTTCAAAAACTGTCATTTTGAGTGTGACCAATATGAGGCCAGTAAAATCTAATATTTGTATTTGTGATTCTTTCCAAAATACCTGATTCTGCTAAAAATCACATAAATTCAATATTAAAGGCTTTTTAAGACAAATTTCATATTTGGTTTTGGAGTTATGATTATAAACCTTTCATATTTAGTATGACAGTTACACTGTTATATTGAATAAAAAAACTAACTTGTGTCTCTGCAAACCTTACAAAAGATCATTTTTCTAGTACAACTAACAAAAAAACATATCTCTAGGAATTATTAGCCATTTTGCATGTGTTGTTTAGAAGTTGTGTGAATACATTTTTATTGCTTTTTTGCATTATCTCAGGATTCTAAGACTATTGTAGTCATATTGACTAAAAAACTACTTTTTGCATTTGCAAGATTTAAAAAAGCATATGTTTCGAGTAAAACTCCCAAAGATGCATTATTTCAGGCATTGTTAGCCATTTTTCATGTGTGGTGTAGGAGTTATGTTTAAATAACTGTCATATTGAGTGTTACAGTATACAGTCATATTGAGTAAAACCTCATTTTTGTATTTGCAAACCATAGAAAAACAACTGTATCTAGTAAAACGCACATGTATTCAATATCACAGGCATTTTTAGACATTTTGCAGATTTGGATAAGGAATTATGTTTGAATACATTTTTATTGCTTTTTTCGCATTATCTCAGGATTCTAAGTACATTACTGTCAAATTGAGTAACAAATCAAATTTTGATTTTGCAAACCTTACCAAATGTTTTTTTTTGGAAAACTCTCGAATATGCATTTCTTCAGGCATTATTAGACATTTTGCATGTGTATTTTTGGAGTTATGTTTCAAAAACTGTCATTTTGAGTGTGACCAATATGAGGCCAGTAAAATCTAATATTTGTATTTGTGATTCTTTCCAAAATACATGATTCTGCTAAAACTCACATAGATTCAATATTAAAGGCTTTTTAAGACAAATTTCATATTTGGTTTTGGAGTTATGATTATAAACCTTTCATATTTAGTATGACAGTTACACTGTTATATTGAATAAAAAAACTAACTTGTGTCTTTGCAAACCTTATAAAATATCATTTTTCTAGTACAACTAACAAAAAAACATATCTCTAGGCATTATTAGCCATTTTGCATGTGTTGTTTAGAAGTTATGTTTGAATACATTTTTATTGCTTTTTTCGCATTATCTCAGGATTCTAAGACTATTATAGTCATATTGAGTAAAAAACTACTTTTTGCATTTGCAAGATTTAAAAAAGCATATGTTTCGAGTAAAACTCCCAAAGATGCATTATTTCAGGCATTATTAGCCATTTTTCATGTGTGGTGTAGGAGTTATGTTTAAATAACTGTCATATTGAGTGTTACAGTATACAGTCATATTGAGTAAAACCTCATTTTTGTATTTGCAAACCATTGAAAAACAACTGTATCTAGTAAAACTCACATGTATTCAATATCACAGGCATTTTTAGACATTTTGCACGTTTGGATTAGGAATTATGTTTGAATAAATTTTTATTGCTTTTTTCGCATTATCTCAGGATTCTCAGACTATTATAGTCATATTGAGTAAACAACTACTTTTTGCATTTGCAAGATTTAAAAAAGCATATGTTTCGAGTAAAACTCCCAAAGATGCATTATTTCAGGCATTATTAGCCATTTTTCATGTGTGGTGTAGGAGTTATGTTTAAATAACTGTCATATTGAGTGTTACAGTATACAGTCATATTAAGTAAAACCTCATAAAATAAATATAATTCACAATACATTTTTATTGCTTTTTTCGCATTATCTCAGGATTCTAAGACTATTATAGTCATATTGAGTAAAAAACTACTTTTTGCATTTGCAAGATTTAAAAAAGCATATGTTTCGAGTAAAACTCCCAAAGATGCATTATTTCAGGCATTATTAGCCATTTTTCATGTGTGGTGTAGGAGTTATGTTTAAATAACTTTCATATTGAGTGTTACAGTATACAGTCATATTGAGTAAAACCTCATTTTTGTATTTGCAAACCATAGAAAAACAACTGTATCTAGTAAAACGCACATGTATTCAATATCACAGGCATTTTTAGACATTTTGCAGGTTTGGATAAGGAATTATGTTTGAATACATTTTTATTGCTTTTTTCGCATTATCTCAGGATTCTAAGTACATTACTGTCAAATTGAGTAACAAATCAAATTTTGTTTTTGCAAACCTTACCAAATGTTTTTTTTTCTGGAAAACTCTCGAAGATGCATTTCTTCAGGCATTATTAAACATTTTGCATATGTATTTTTTGGAGTTATGTTTCAAAAACTGTCATTTTGAGTGTGACCAATATGAGGCCAGTAAAATCTAATATTTGTATTTGTGATTCTTTCCAAAATACCTGATTCTGCTAAAACTCACATAGATTCAATATTAAAGGCTTTTTAAGACAAATGTCATATTTGGTTTTGGAGTTATGATTATAAACCTTTCATATTTAGTATGACAGTTACACTGTTATATTGAATAAAAAAACTAACTTCTGTCTTTGCAAACCTTATAAAAGATCATTTTTCTAGTACAACTAACAAAAAAACATATCTCTAGGCATTATTAGCCATTTTGCATGTGTTGTTTAGAAGTTATGTTTGAATACATTTTTATTGCTTTTTTCGCATTATCTCAGGATTCTAAGACTATTATAGTCATATTGAGTAAAAAACTACTTTTTGCATTTGCAAGATTTAAAAAAGCATATGTTTCGAGTAAAACTCCCAAAGATGCATTATTTCATGCATTATTAGCCATTTTTCATGTGTGGTGTAGGAGTTATGTTTAAACAACTGTCATATTGAGTGTTACAGTATACAGTCATATTGAGTAAAACCTAATTTTTGTATTTGCAAACCATAGAAAAACAACTGTATCTAGTAAAACTCACATGTATTCAATATCACAGGCATTTTTAGACATTTTGCAGGTTTGGATTAGGAATTATGTTTGAATACATTTTTATTGCTTTTTTCGCATTATCTCAGGATTCTAAGTGCATTACTGTCAAATTGAGTAACAAATCAAATTTTGTTTTTGCAAACCTTACCAAATGTCTTTTTTTTCAGGAAAACTCTCGAAGATGCATTTCTTCAGGCATTATTAGACATTTTGCATGTGTATTTTTGGAGTTATGTTTCAAAAACTGTCATTTTGAGTGTGATCAATATGAGGCCAGTAAAATCTAATATTTGTATTTGTGATTCTTTCCAAAATACCTGATTCTGCTAAAACTTACATAAATTCAATATTAAAGGCTTTTTAAGACAAATGTCATATTTGGTTTTGGAGTTATGATTATAAACCTTTCATATTTAGTATGACAGTTACACTGTTATATTGAATAAAAAAACTAACTTGTGTCTTTGCAAACCTTATAAAAGATAATTTTTCTAGTACAACTAACCAAAAAACATATCTCTAGGCATTATTAGCCATTTTGCATGTGTTGTTTAGAAGTTATGTTTGAATACATTTTTATTGCTTTTTTCGCATTATCTCAGGATTCTAAGACTATTATAGTCATATTGAGTAAAAAACAACTTTTTGCATTTGCAAGATTTAAAAAAGCATATGTTTCGAGTAAAACTCCCAAAGATGCATTATTTCAGGCATTATTAGCCATTTTTCATGTGTGGTGTAGGAGTTATGTTTAAATAACTGTCATATTGAGTGTTACAGTATACAGTCATATTGAGTAAAACCTCATTTTTGTATTTGCAAACCATAGAAAAACAACTGTATCTGGTAAAACTCACATGTATTCAATATCACAGGCCTTTTTAGACATTTTGCAGGTTTGGATTAGGAATTATGTTTGAATACATTTTTATTGCTTTTTTCGCATTATCTCAGGATTCTAAGTACATTACTGTCAAATTGAGTAACAAATCAAATTTTGTTTTTGCAAACCTTACCAAATGTCTTTTTTTTCAGGAAAACTCTCGAAGATGCATTTCTTCAGGCATTATTAGACATTTTGCATATGTATTTTTGGAGTTATGTTTCAAAAACTGTCATTTTGAGTGTGACCAATATGAGGCCAGTAAAATCTAATATTTGTATTTGTGATTCTTTCCAAAATACCTGATTCTGCTAAAAATCACATAAATTCAATATTAAAGGCTTTTTAAGACAAATTTCATATATGGTTTTGGAGTTATGATTATAGACCTTTCATATTTAGTATGACAGTTATACTGTTATATTGAATAAAAAAACTAATTTGTGTCTTTGCAAACCTTATAAAAGATCATTTTTCTAGTACAACTAACCAAAAAACATATCTCTAGGCATTATTAGCCATTTTGCATGTGTTGTTTAGAAGTTATGTTTGAATACATTTTTATTGCTTTTTTCGCATTATCTCAGGATTCTAAAACTATTATAGTCATATTGAGTAAAAAACTACTTTTTGCATTTGCAAGATTTAAAAAAGCATATGTTTCGAGTAAAACTCCCAAAGATGCATTATTTCAGGCATTATTAGCCATTTTTCATGTGTGGTGTAGGAGTTATGTTTAAATAACTGTCATATTGAGTGTTACAGTATACAGTCATATTGAGTAAAACCTCATTTTTGTATTTGCAAACCATTGAAAAACAACTGTATCTAGTAAAACTCACATGTATTCAATATCACAGGCATTTTTAGACATTTTGCACGTTTGGATTAGGAATTATGTTTGAATACATTTTTATTGCTTTTTTCGCATTATCTCAGGATTCTAAGTACATTACTGTCAAATTGAGTAACAAGTCAAATTTTGTTTTTGCAAACCTTACCAAATGTTTTTTTTTCTGGAAAACTCTCGAAGATGCATTTATTCAGGCATTATTAGACATTTTGCATATGTATTTTTGGAGTTATGTTTCAAAAACTGTCATTTTGAGTGTGACCAATATGAGGCCAGTAAAATCTAATATTTGTATTTGTGATTCTTTCCAAAATACCTGATTCTGCTAAAACTCACATAAATTCAATAATAAAGGCTTTTTAAGACACATTTCATATTTGGTTTTGGAGTTATGATTATAAACCTTTCATATTTAGTATGACAGTTACACTGTTATATTGAATAAAAAAACTAACTTGTGTCTTTGCAAACCTTATAAAAGATCATGTTTCTAGTACAACTAACCAAAAAACATATCTCTAGGCATTAATAGCCATTTTGCATGTGTTGTTTAGAAGTTATGTTTGAATACATTTTTATTGCTTTTTTCGCATTATCTCAGGATTCTAAGACTATTATAGTCATATTGAGTAAAAAACTACTTTTTGCATTTGCAAGATTTAAAAAAGCATATGTTTCGAGTAAAACTCCCAAAGATGCATTATTTCAGGCATTATTAGCCATTTTTCATGTGTGGTGTAGGAGTTATGTTTAAATAACTGTCATATTGAGTGTTACAGTATACAGTCATATTGAGTAAAACCTCATTTTTGTATTTGCAAACCATTGAAAAACAACTGTATCTGGTAAAACTCATATGTATTCAATATCACAGGCCTTTTTAGACATTTTGCAGGTTTGGATTAGGAATTATGTTTGAATACATTTTTATTGCTTTTTTCGCATTATCTCAGGATTCTAAGTACATTACTGTCAAATTGAGTAACACATCAAATTTTGTTTTTGCAAACCTTACCAAATGTCTTTTTTTTCAGGAAAACTCTCGAAGATGCATTTCTTCAGGCATTATTAGACATTTTGCATATGTATTTTTGGAGTTATGTTTCAAAAACTGTCATTTTGAGTGTGACCAATATGAGGCCAGTAAAATCTAATATTTGTATTTGTGATTCTTTCCAAAATACCTGATTCTGCTAAAACTCACATAGATTCAATATTAAAGGCTTTTTAAGACAAATTTCATATATGGTTTTGGAGTTATGATTATAAACCTTTCATATTTAGTATGACAGTTACACTGTTATATTGAATAAAAAAACTAATTTGTGTCTTTGCAAACCTTATAAAAGATCATTTTTCTAGTACAACTAACCAAAAAACATATCTCTAGGCATTATTAGCCATTTTGCATGTGTTGTTTAGAAGTTATGTTTGAATACATTTTTATTGCTTTTTTCGCATTATCTCAGGATTCTAAAACTATTATAGTCATATTGAGTAAAAAACTACTTTTTGCATTTGCAAGATTTAAAAAAGCATATGTTTCGAGTAAAACTCCCAAAGATGCATTATTTCAGGCATTATTAGCCATTTTTCATGTGTGGTGTAGGAGTTATGTTTAAATAACTGTCATATTGAGTGTTACAGTATACAGTCATATTGAGTAAAACCTCATTTTTGTATTTGCAAACCATTGAAAAACAACTGTATCTAGTAAAACTCACATGTATTCAATATCACAGGCATTTTTAGACATTTTGCACGTTTGGATTAGGAATTATGTTTGAATACATTTTTATTGCTTTTTTCGCATTATCTCAGGATTCTAAGTACATTACTGTCAAATTGAGTAACAAATCAAATTTTGTTTTTGCAAACCTTACCAAATGTTTTTTTTTTCTGGAAAACTCTCGAAGATGCATTTATTCAGGCATTATTAGACATTTTGCATATGTATTTTTGGAGTTATGTTTCAAAAACTGTCATTTTGAGTGTGACCAATATGAGGCCAGTAAAATCTAATATTTGTATTTGTGATTCTTTCCAAAATACCTGATTCTGCTAAAACTCACATAAATTCAATAATAAAGGCTTTTTAAGACACATTTCATATTTGGTTTTGGAGTTATGATTATAAACCTTTCATATTTAGTATGACAGTTACACTGTTATATTGAATAAAAAAACTAACTTGTGTCTTTGCAAACCTTATAAAAGATCATTTTTCTAGTACAACTAACCAAAAAACATATCTCTAGGCATTATTAGCCATTTTGCATGTGTTGTTTAGAAGTTATGTTTGAATACATTTTTATTGCTTTTTTCGCATTATCTCAGGATTCTAAGACTATTATAGTCATATTGAGTAAAAAACTACTTTTTGCATTTGCAAGATTTAAAAAAGCATATGTTTCGAGTAAAACTCCCAAAGATGCATTATTTCAGGCATTATTAGCCATTTTTCATGTGTGGTGTAGGAGTTATGTTTAAATAACTGTCATATTGAGTGTTACAGTATACAGTCATATTGAGGAAAACCTCATTTTTGTATTTGCAAACCATTGAAAAACAACTGTATCTAGTAAAACTCACATGTATTCAATATCACAGGCCTTTTTAGACATTTTGCACGTTTGGATTAGGAATTATGTTTGAATACATTTTTATTGCTTTTTTCGCATTATCTCAGGATTCTAAGTACATTTCTGTCAAATTGAGTAACAAATCAAATTTTGTTTTTGCAAACTTTACCAAATGTCTTTTTTTTCAGGAAAACTCTCGAAGATGCATTTCTTCAGGCATTATTAGACATTTTGCATATGTATTTTTGGAGTTATGTTTCAAAAACTGTCATTTTGAGTGTGACCAATATGAGGCCAGTAAAATCTAATATTTGTATTTGTGATTCTTTCCAAAATACCTGATTCTGCTAAAAATCACATAAATTCAATATTAAAGGCTTTTTAAGACACATTTCATATTTGGTTTTGGAGTTATGATTATAAACCTTTCATATTTAGTATGACAGTTACACTGTTATATTGAATAAAAAAACTAACTTGTGTCTTTGCAAACCTTACAAAAGATCATTTTTCTAGTACAACTAACAAAAAAACATATCTCTAGGAATTATTAGCCATTTTGCATGTGTTGTTTAGAAGTTGTGTGAATACATTTTTATTGCTTTTTTCGCATTATCTCAGGATTCTAAGACTATTATAGTCATATTGAGTAAAAAACTACTTTTTGCATTTGCAAGATTTAAAAAAGCATATGTTTCGAGTAAAACTCCCAAAGATGCATTATTTCAGGCATTATTAGCCATTTTTCATGAGTGGTGTAGGAGTTATGTTTAAATAACTGTCATATTGAGTGTTACAGTATACAGTCATATTGAGTAAAACCTCATTTTTGTATTTGCAAACCATTGAAAAACAACTGTATCTAGTAAAACTCAATATCACAGGCATTTTTAGACATTTTGCACGTTTGGATTAGGAATTATGTTTGAATACATTTTTATTGCTTTTTTCGCAATATCTCAGGATTCTAAGTACATTACTGTCAAATTGAGTAACAAATCAAATTTTGTTTTTGCAAACCTTACCAAATGTTTTTTTTTCTGGAAAACTCTCGAAGATGCATTTATTCAGGCATTATTAGACATTTTGCATATGTATTTTTGGAGTTATGTTTCAAAAACTGTCATTTTGAGTGTGACCAATATGAGGCCAGTAAAATCTAATATTTGTATTTGTGATTCTTTCCAAAATACCTGATTCTGCTAAAACTCACATAAATTCAATAATAAAGGCTTTTTAAGACACATTTCATATTTGGTTTTGGAGTTATGATTATAAACCTTTCATATTTAGTATGACAGTTACACTGTTATATTGAATAAAAAAACTAACTTGTGTCTTTGCAAACCTTATAAAAGATCATTTTTCTAGTACAACTAACCAAAAAACATATCTCTAGGCATTATTAGCCATTTTGCATGTGTTGTTTAGAAGTTATGTTTGAATACATTTTTATTGCTTTTTTCGCATTATCTCAGGATTCTAAAACTATTATAGTCATATTGAGTAAAAAACTACTTTTTGCATTTGCAAGATTTAAAAAAGCATATGTTTCGAGTAAAACTCCCAAAGATGCATTATTTCAGGCATTATTAGCCATTTTTCATGTGTGGTGTAGGAGTTATGTTTAAATAACTGTCATATTGAGTGTTACAGTATACAGTCATATTGAGTAAAACCTCATTTTTGTATTTGCAAACCATAGAAAAACAACTGTATCTAGTAAAACGCACATGTATTCAATATCACAGGCATTTTTAGACATTTTGCAGGTTTGGATAAGGAATTATGTTTGAATACATTTTTATTGCTTTTTTCGCATTATCTCAGGATTCTAAGTACATTACTGTCAAATTGAGTAACAAATCAAATTTTGATTTTGCAAACCTTACCAAACGTTTTTTTTTAGGAAAACTCTCGAATATGCATTTCTTCAGGCATTATTAGACATTTTGCATGTGTATTTTTGGAGTTATGTTTCAAAAACTGTCATTTTGAGTGTGACCAATATGAGGCCAGTAAAATCTAATATTTGTATTTGTGATTCTTTCCAAAATACCTGATTCTGCTAAAACTCACATAGATTCAATATTAAAGGCTTTTTAAGACAAATTTCATATATGGTTTTGGAGTTATGATTATAAACCTTTCATATTTAGTATGACAGTTATACTGTTATATTGAATAAAAAAACTAATTTGTGTCTTTGCAAACCTTATAAAAGATCATTTTTCTAGTACAACTAACCAAAAAACATATCTCTAGGCATTATTAGCCATTTTGCATGTGTTGTTTAGAAGTTATGTTTGAATACATTTTTATTGCTTTTTTCGCATTATCTCAGGATTCTAAAACTATTATAGTCATATTGAGTAAAAAACTACTTTTTGCATTTGCAAGATTTAAAAAAGCATATGTTTCGAGTAAAACTCCCAAAGATGCATTATTTCAGGCATTATTAGCCATTTTTCATGTGTGGTGTAGGAGTTATGTTTAAATAACTGTCATATTGAGTGTTACAGTATACAGTCATATTGAGTAAAACCTCATTTTTGTATTTGCAAACCATAGAAAAACAACTGTATCTAGTAAAACTCACATGTATTCAATATCACAGGCCTTTTTAGACATTTTGCACGTTTGAATTAGGAATTATGTTTGAATACATTTTTATTGCTTTTTTCGCATTATCTCAGGATTCTAAGTACATTTCTGTCAAATTGAGTAACAAATCAAATTTTGTTTTTGCAAACTTTACCAAATGTCTTTTTTTTTCAGGAAAACTTTCGAAGATGCATTTCTTCAGGCATTATTAGACATTTTGCATATGTATTTTTGGAGTTATGTTTCAAAAACTGTCATTTTGAGTGTGACCAATATGAGGCCAGTAAAATCTAATATTTGTATTTGTGATTCTTTCCAAAATACCTGATTCTGCTAAAAATCACATAAATTCAATATTAAAGGCTTTTTAAGACACATTTCATATTTGGTTTTGGAGTTATGATTATAAACCTTTCATATTTAGTATGACAGTTACACTGTTATATTGAATAAAAAAACTAACTTGTGTCTTTGCAAACCTTACAAAAGATCATTTTTCTAGTACAACTAACAAAAAAACATATCTCTAGGAATTATTAGCCATTTTGCATGTGTTGTTTAGAAGTTGTGTGAATACATTTTTATTGCTTTTTTCGCATTATCTCAGGATTCTAAGACTATTATAGTCATATTGAGTAAAAAACTACTTTTTGCATTTGCAAGATTTAAAAAAGCATATGTTTCGAGTAAAACTCCCAAAGATGCATTATTTCAGGCATTATTAGCCATTTTTCATGAGTGGTGTAGGAGTTATGTTTAAATAACTGTCATATTGAGTGTTACAGTATACAGTCATATTGAGTAAAACCTCATTTTTGTATTTGCAAACCATAGAAAAACAACTGTATCTAGTAAAACGCACATGTATTCAATATCACAGGCATTTTTAGACATTTTGCAGGTTTGGATAAGGAATTATGTTTGAATACATTTTTATTGCTTTTTTCGCATTATCTCAGGATTCTAAGTACATTACTGTCAAATTGAGTAACAAATCAAATGTTGTTTTTGCAAACCTTACCAAATGTTTTTTTTTTCAGGAAAACTCTCCAAGATGCATTTCTTCAGGCATTATTAGACATTTTGAATGTGTATTTTTGGAGTTATGTTTCAAAAACTGTCATTTTGAATGTGACCAATATGAGGCCAGTAAAATCTAATATTTGTATTTGTGATTCTTTCCAAAATATCTGATTCTGCTATAACTTACATAAATTCAATATTAAAGGCTTTTCAAGACAAATGTCATATTTGGTTTT
Organism: Nerophis ophidion; assembly: GCF_033978795.1. NCBI lineage: Eukaryota > Metazoa > Chordata > Actinopteri > Syngnathiformes > Syngnathidae > Nerophis > Nerophis ophidion. The sequence continues at coordinate 52,838 of NW_026907202.1, read as the reverse complement.
GGAGTTATCATTATAAACCTTTCATATTTAGTATGACAGTTACACTGTTATATTGAATAAAAAAATTAACTTGTGTCTTTGCAAACCTTACAAAAGATAATTTTTCTAGTACAACTAACAAAAAAACATATCTCTAGGCATTATTAGCCATTTTGCATGTGTTGTTTAGAAGTTGTGTGAATACATTTTTTATTGCTTTTTTCGCATTATCTCAGGATTCTAAGACTATTATAGTCATATTGAGTAAAACACTACTTTTTGCACTTGCAAGATTTAAAAAAGCATATGTTTCGAGTAAAACTCCCAAAGATGCATTATTTCAGGCATTATTAGCCATTTTTCATGTGTGGTGTAGGAGTTATGTTTAAATAACTGTCATATTGAGTGTTACAGTATACAGTCATATTGAGTAAAACCTCATTTTTGTATTTGCAAACCATAGAAAAACAACTGTATCTAGTAAAACTCACATGTATTCAATATCACAGGCCTTTTTAGACATTTTGCACGTTTGGATTAGGAATTATGTTTGAATACATTTTTATTGCTTTTTTCGCATTATCTCAGGATTCTAAGTACATTTCTGTCAAATTGAGTAACAAATCAAATTTTGTTTTTGCAAACTTTACCAAATGTCTTTTTTTTTCAGGAAAACTTTCGAAGATGCATTTCTTCAGGCATTATTAGACATTTTGCATATGTATTTTTGGAGTTATGTTTCAAAAACTGTCATTTTGAGTGTGACCAATATGAGGCCAGTAAAATCTAATATTTGTATTTGTGATTCTTTCCAAAATACCTGATTCTGCTAAAAATCACATAAATTCAATATTAAAGGCTTTTTAAGACACATTTCATATTTGGTTTTGGAGTTATGATTATAAACCTTTCATATTTAGTATGACAGTTACACTGTTATATTGAATAAAAAAACTAACTTGTGTCTTTGCAAACCTTACAAAAGATCATTTTTCTAGTACAACTAACAAAAAAACATATCTCTAGGAATTATTAGCCATTTTGCATGTGTTGTTTAGAAGTTGTGTGAATACATTTTTATTGCTTTTTTCGCATTATCTCAGGATTCTAAGACTATTATAGTCATATTGAGTAAAAAACTACTTTTTGCATTTGCAAGATTTAAAAAAGCATATGTTTCGAGTAAAACTCCCAAAGATGCATTATTTCAGGCATTATTAGCCATTTTTCATGAGTGGTGTAGGAGTTATGTTTAAATAACTGTCATATTGAGTGTTACAGTATACAGTCATATTGAGTAAAACCTCATTTTTGTATTTGCAAACCATAGAAAAACAACTGTATCTAGTAAAACGCACATGTATTCAATATCACAGGCATTTTTAGACATTTTGCAGGTTTGGATAAGGAATTATGTTTGAATACATTTTTATTGCTTTTTTCGCATTATCTCAGGATTCTAAGTACATTACTGTCAAATTGAGTAACAAATCAAATTTTGATTTTGCAAACCTTACCAAATGTTTTTTTTTAGGAAAACTCTCGAATATGCATTTCTTCAGGCATTATTAGACATTTTGCATGTGTATTTTTGGAGTTATGTTTCAAAAACTGTCATTTTGAGTGTGACCAATATGAGGCCAGTAAAATTTAATATTTGTATTTGTGATTCTTTCCAAAATACCTGATTCTGCTAAAACTCACATAGATTCAATATTAAAGGCTTTTTAAGACAAATTTCATATATGGTTTTGGAGTTATGATTATAAACCTTTCATATTTAGTATGACAGTTATACTGTTATATTGAATAAAAAAACTAATTTGTGTCTTTGCAAACCTTATAAAAGATCATTTTTCTAGTACAACTAACCAAAAAACATATCTCTAGGCATTATTAGCCATTTTGCATGTGTTGTTTAGAAGTTATGTTTGAATACATTTTTATTGCTTTTTTCGCATTATCTCAGGATTCTAAAACTATTATAGTCATATTGAGTAAAAAACTACTTTTTGCATTTGCAAGATTTAAAAAAGCATATGTTTCGAGTAAAACTCCCAAAGATGCATTATTTCAGGCATTATTAGCCATTTTTCATGTGTGGTGTAGGAGTTATGTTTAAATAACTGTCATATTGAGTGTTACAGTATACAGTCATATTGAGTAAAACCTCATTTTTGTATTTGCAAACCATTGAAAAACAACTGTATCTAGTAAAACTCACATGTATTCAATATCACAGGCATTTTTAGACATTTTGCACGTTTGGATTAGGAATTATGTTTGAATACATTTTTATTGCTTTTTTCGCATTATCTCAGGATTCTAAGTACATTACTGTCAAATTGAGTAACAAATCAAATTTTGTTTTTGCAAACCTTACCAAATGTTTTTTTTTCTGGAAAACTCTCGAAGATGCATTTATTCAGGCATTATTAGACATTTTGCATATGTATTTTTGGAGTTATGTTTCAAAAACTGTCATTTTGAGTGTGACCAATATGAGGCCAGTAAAATCTAATATTTGTATTTGTGATTCTTTCCAAAATACCTGATTCTGCTAAAACTCACATAAATTCAATAATAAAGGCTTTTTAAGACACATTTCATATTTGGTTTTGGAGTTATGATTATAAACCTTTCATATTTAGTATGACAGTTACACTGTTATATTGAATAAAAAAACTAACTTGTGTCTTTGCAAACCTTATAAAAGATCATTTTTCTAGTACAACTAACCAAAAAACATATCTCTAGGCATTATTAGCCATTTTGCATGTGTTGTTTAGAAGTTATGTTTGAATACATTTTTATTGCTTTTTTCGCATTATCTCAGGATTCAAAGACTATTATAGTCATATTGAGTAAAAAACTACTTTTTGCATTTGCAAGATTTAAAAAAGCATATGTTTCGAGTAAAACTCCCAAAGATGCATTATTTCAGGCATTATTAGCCATTTTTCATGTGTGGTGTAGGAGTTATGTCTAAATAACTGTCATATTGAGTGTTACAGTATACAGTCATATTGAGTAAAACCTCATTTTTGTATTTGCAAACCATTGAAAAACAACTGTATCTAGTAAAACTCACATGTATTCAATATCACAGGCATTTTTAGACATTTTGCACGTTTGGATTAGGAATTATGTTTGAATACATTTTTATTGCTTTTTTCGCATTATCTCAGGATTCTAAGTACATTACTGTCAAATTGAGTAACAAATCAAATTTTGTTTTTGCAAACCTTACCAAATGTTTTTTTTTCTGGAAAACTCTCGAAGATGCATTTATTCAGGCATTATTAGACATTTTGCATATGTATTTTTGGAGTTATGTTTCAAAAACTGTCATTTTGAGTGTGACCAATATGAGGCCAGTAAAATCTAATATTTGTATTTGTGATTCTTTCCAAAATACCTGATTCTGCTAAAACTCACATAAATTCAATAATAAAGGCTTTTTAAGACACATTTCATATTTGGTTTTGGAGTTATGATTATAAACCTTTCATATTTAGTATGACAGTTACACTGTTATATTGAATAAAAAAACTAACTTGTGTCTTTGCAAACCTTATAAAAGATCATTTTTCTAGTACAACTAACCAAAAAACATTTCTCTAGGCATTATTAGCCATTTTGCATGTGTTGTTTAGAAGTTATGTTTGAATACATTTTTATTGCTTTTTTCGCATTATCTCAGGATTCTAAAACTATTATAGTCATATTGAGTAAAAAACTACTTTTTGCATTTGCAAGATTTAAAAAAGCATATGTTTCGAGTAAAACTCCCAAAGATGCATTATTTCAGGCATTATTAGCCATTTTTCATGTGTGGTGTAGGAGTTATGTTTAAATAACTGTCATATTGAGTGTTACAGTATACAGTCATATTGAGTAAAACCTCATTTTTGTATTTGCAAACCATAGAAAAACAACTGTATCTAGTAAAACGCACATGTATTCAATATCACAGGCATTTTTAGACATTTTGCAGGTTTGGATAAGGAATTATGTTTGAATACATTTTTATTGCTTTTTTCGCATTATCTCAGGATTCTAAGTACATTACTGTCAAATTGAGTAACAAATCAAATTTTGATTTTGCAAACCTTACCAAACGTTTTTTTTTAGGAAAACTCTCGAATATGCATTTCTTCAGGCATTATTAGACATTTTGCATGTGTATTTTTGGAGTTATGTTTCAAAAACTGTCATTTTGAGTGTGACCAATATGAGGCCAGTAAAATCTAATATTTGTATTTGTGATTCTTTCCAAAATACCTGATTCTGCTAAAACTCACATAGATTCAATATTAAAGGCTTTTTAAGACAAATTTCATATATGGTTTTGGAGTTATGATTATAAACCTTTCATATTTAGTATGACAGTTATACTGTTATATTGAATAAAAAAACTAATTTCTGTCTTTGCAAACCTTATAAAAGATCATTTTTCTAGTACAACTAACCAAAAAACATATCTCTAGGCATTATTAGCCATTTTGCATGTGTTGTTTAGAAGTTATGTTTGAATACATTTTTATTGCTTTTTTCGCATTATCTCAGGATTCTAAAACTATTATAGTCATATTGAGTAAAAAACTACTTTTTGCATTTGCAAGATTTAAAAAAGCATATGTTTCGAGTAAAACTCCCAAAGATGCATTATTTCAGGCATTATTAGCCATTTTTCATGTGTGGTGTAGGAGTTATGTTTAAATAACTGTCATATTGAGTGTTACAGTATACAGTCATATTGAGTAAAACCTCATTTTTGTATTTGCAAACCATAGAAAAACAACTGTATCTAGTAAAACTCACATGTATTCAATATCACAGGCCTTTTTAGACATTTTGCACGTTTGGATTAGGAATTATGTTTGAATACATTTTTATTGCTTTTTTCGCATTATCTCAGGATTCTAAGTACATTTCTGTCAAATTGAGTAACAAATCAAATTTTGTTTTTGCAAACTTTACCAAATGTCTTTTTTTTTCAGGAAAACTTTCGAAGATGCATTTCTTCAGGCATTATTAGACATTTTGCATATGTATTTTTGGAGTTATGTTTCAAAAACTGTCATTTTGAGTGTGACCAATATGAGGCCAGTAAAATCTAATATTTGTATTTGTGATTCTTTCCAAAATACCTGATTCTGCTAAAAATCACATAAATTCAATATTAAAGGCTTTTTAAGACACATTTCATATTTGGTTTTGGAGTTATGATTATAAACCTTTCATATTTAGTATGACAGTTACACTGTTATATTGAATAAAAAAACTAACTTGTGTCTTTGCAAACCTTACAAAAGATCATTTTTCTAGTACAACTAACAAAAAAACATATCTCTAGGAATTATTAGCCATTTTGCATGTGTTGTTTAGAAGTTGTGTGAATACATTTTTATTGCTTTTTTCGCATTATCTCAGGATTCTAAGACTATTATAGTCATATTGAGTAAAAAACTACTTTTTGCATTTGCAAGATTTAAAAAAGCATATGTTTCGAGTAAAACTCCCAAAGATGCATTATTTCAGGCATTATTAGCCATTTTTCATGAGTGGTGTAGGAGTTATGTTTAAATAACTGTCATATTGAGTGTTACAGTATACAGTCATATTGAGTAAAACCTCATTTTTGTATTTGCAAACCATAGAAAAACAACTGTATCTAGTAAAACGCACATGTATTCAATATCACAGGCATTTTTAGACATTTTGCAGGTTTGGATAAGGAATTATGTTTGAATACATTTTTATTGCTTTTTTCGCATTATCTCAGGATTCTAAGTACATTACTGTCAAATTGAGTAACAAATCAAATGTTGTTTTTGCAAACCTTACCAAATGTTTTTTTTTTCAGGAAAACTCTCCAAGATGCATTTCTTCAGGCATTATTAGACATTTTGAATGTGTATTTTTGGAGTTATGTTTCAAAAACTGTCATTTTGAATGTGACCAATATGAGGCCAGTAAAATCTAATATTTGTATTTGTGATTCTTTCCAAAATATCTGATTCTGCTATAACTTACATAAATTCAATATTAAAGGCTTTTCAAGACAAATGTCATATTTGGTTTTGGAGTTATCATTATAAACCTTTCATATTTAGTATGACAGTTACACTGTTATATTGAATAAAAAAATTAACTTGTGTCTTTGCAAACCTTACAAAAGATAATTTTTCTAGTACAACTAACAAAAAAACATATCTCTAGGCATTATTAGCCATTTTGCATGTGTTGTTTAGAAGTTGTGTGAATACATTTTTTATTGCTTTTTTCGCATTATCTCAGGATTCTAAGACTATTATAGTCATATTGAGTAAAACACTACTTTTTGCACTTGCAAGATTTAAAAAAGCATATGTTTCGAGTAAAACTCCCAAAGATGCATTATTTCAGGCATTATTAGCCATTTTTCATGTGTGGTGTAGGAGTTATGTTTAAATAACTGTCATATTGAGTGTTACAGTATACAGTCATATTGAGTAAAACCTCATTTTTGTATTTGCAAACCATAGAAAAACAACTGTATCTAGTAAAACTCACATGTATTCAATATCACAGGCCTTTTTAGACATTTTGCACGTTTGGATTAGGAATTATGTTTGAATACATTTTTATTGCTTTTTTCGCATTATCTCAGGATTCTAAGTACATTTCTGTCAAATTGAGTAACAAATCAAATTTTGTTTTTGCAAACTTTACCAAATGTCTTTTTTTTTCAGGAAAACTTTCGAAGATGCATTTCTTCAGGCATTATTAGACATTTTGCATATGTATTTTTGGAGTTATGTTTCAAAAACTGTCATTTTGAGTGTGACCAATATGAGGCCAGTAAAATCTAATATTTGTATTTGTGATTCTTTCCAAAATACCTGATTCTGCTAAAAATCACATAAATTCAATATTAAAGGCTTTTTAAGACACATTTCATATTTGGTTTTGGAGTTATGATTATAAACCTTTCATATTTAGTATGACAGTTACACTGTTATATTGAATAAAAAAACTAACTTGTGTCTTTGCAAACCTTACAAAAGATCATTTTTCTAGTACAACTAACAAAAAAACATATCTCTAGGAATTATTAGCCATTTTGCATGTGTTGTTTAGAAGTTGTGTGAATACATTTTTATTGCTTTTTTCGCATTATCTCAGGATTCTAAGACTATTATAGTCATATTGAGTAAAAAACTACTTTTTGCATTTGCAAGATTTAAAAAAGCATATGTTTCGAGTAAAACTCCCAAAGATGCATTATTTCAGGCATTATTAGCCATTTTTCATGAGTGGTGTAGGAGTTATGTTTAAATAACTGTCATATTGAGTGTTACAGTATACAGTCATATTGAGTAAAACCTCATTTTTGTATTTGCAAACCATAGAAAAACAACTGTATCTAGTAAAACGCACATGTATTCAATATCACAGGCATTTTTAGACATTTTGCAGGTTTGGATAAGGAATTATGTTTGAATACATTTTTATTGCTTTTTTCGCATTATCTCAGGATTCTAAGTACATTACTGTCAAATTGAGTAACAAATCAAATTTTGATTTTGCAAACCTTACCAAATGTTTTTTTTTAGGAAAACTCTCGAATATGCATTTCTTCAGGCATTATTAGACATTTTGCATGTGTATTTTTGGAGTTATGTTTCAAAAACTGTCATTTTGAGTGTGACCAATATGAGGCCAGTAAAATCTAATATTTGTATTTGTGATTCTTTCCAAAATACCTGATTCTGCTAAAACTCACATAGATTCAATATTAAAGGCTTTTTAAGACAAATTTCATATATGGTTTTGGAGTTATGATTATAAACCTTTCATATTTAGTATGACAGTTATACTGTTATATTGAATAAAAAAACTAATTTGTGTCTTTGCAAACCTTATAAAAGATCATTTTTCTAGTACAACTAACCAAAAAACATATCTCTAGGCATTATTAGCCATTTTGCATGTGTTGTTTAGAAGTTATGTTTGAATACATTTTTATTGCTTTTTTCGCATTATCTCAGGATTCTAAAACTATTATAGTCATATTGAGTAAAAAACTACTTTTTGCATTTGCAAGATTTAAAAAAGCATATGTTTCGAGTAAAACTCCCAAAGATGCATTATTTCAGGCATTATTAGCCATTTTTCATGTGTGGTGTAGGAGTTATGTTTAAATAACTGTCATATTGAGTGTTACAGTATACAGTCATATTGAGTAAAACCTCATTTTTGTATTTGCAAACCATTGAAAAACAACTGTATCTAGTAAAACTCACATGTATTCAATATCACAGGCATTTTTAGACATTTTGCACGTTTGGATTAGGAATTATGTTTGAATACATTTTTATTGCTTTTTTCGCATTATCTCAGGATTCTAAGTACATTACTGTCAAATTGAGTAACAAATCAAATTTTGTTTTTGCAAACCTTACCAAATGTTTTTTTTTCTGGAAAACTCTCGAAGATGCATTTATTCAGGCATTATTAGACATTTTGCATATGTATTTTTGGAGTTATGTTTCAAAAACTGTCATTTTGAGTGTGACCAATATGAGGCCAGTAAAATCTAATATTTGTATTTGTGATTCTTTCCAAAATACCTGATTCTGCTAAAACTCACATAAATTCAATAATAAAGGCTTTTTAAGACACATTTCATATTTGGTTTTGGAGTTATGATTATAAACCTTTCATATTTAGTATGACAGTTACACTGTTATATTGAATAAAAAAACTAACTTGTGTCTTTGCAAACCTTATAAAAGATCATTTTTCTAGTACAACTAACCAAAAAACATATCTCTAGGCATTATTAGCCATTTTGCATGTGTTGTTTAGAAGTTATGTTTGAATACATTTTTATTGCTTTTTTCGCATTATCTCAGGATTCAAAGACTATTATAGTCATATTGAGTAAAAAACTACTTTTTGCATTTGCAAGATTTAAAAAAGCATATGTTTCGAGTAAAACTCCCAAAGATGCATTATTTCAGGCATTATTAGCCATTTTTCATGTGTGGTGTAGGAGTTATGTCTAAATAACTGTCATATTGAGTGTTACAGTATACAGTCATATTGAGTAAAACCTCATTTTTGTATTTGCAAACCATTGAAAAACAACTGTATCTAGTAAAACTCACATGTATTCAATATCACAGGCATTTTTAGACATTTTGCACGTTTGGATTAGGAATTATGTTTGAATACATTTTTATTGCTTTTTTCGCATTATCTCAGGATTCTAAGTACATTACTGTCAAATTGAGTAACAAATCAAATTTTGTTTTTGCAAACCTTACCAAATGTTTTTTTTTTCTGGAAAACTCTCGAAGATGCATTTATTCAGGCATTATTAGACATTTTGCATATGTATTTTTGGAGTTATGTTTCAAAAACTGTCATTTTGAGTGTGACCAATATGAGGCCAGTAAAATCTAATATTTGTATTTGTGATTCTTTCCAAAATACCTGATTCTGCTAAAACTCACATAAATTCAATAATAAAGGCTTTTTAAGACACATTTCATATTTGGTTTTGGAGTTATGATTATAAACCTTTCATATTTAGTATGACAGTTACACTGTTATATTGAATAAAAAAACTAACTTGTGTCTTTGCAAACCTTATAAAAGATCATTTTTCTAGTACAACTAACCAAAAAACATATCTCTAGGCATTAATAGCCATTTTGCATGTGTTGTTTAGAAGTTATGTTTGAATACATTTTTATTGCTTTTTTCGCATTATCTCAGGATTCTAAGACTATTATAGTCATATTGAGTAAAAAACTACTTTTTGCATTTGCAAGATTTAAAAAAGCATATGTTTCGAGTAAAACTCCCAAAGATGCATTATTTCAGGCATTATTAGCCATTTTTCATGTGTGGTGTAGGAGTTATGTTTAAATAACTGTCATATTGAGTGTTACAGTATACAGTCATATTGAGTAAAACCTAATTTTTGTATTTGCAAACCATTGAAAAACAACTGTATCTGGTAAAACTCACATGTATTCAATATCACAGGCCTTTTTAGACATTTTGCAGGTTTGGATTAGGAATTATGTTTGAATACATTTTTATTGCTTTTTTCGCATTATCTCAGGAATCTAAGTACATTACTGTCAAATTGAGTAACACATCAAATTTTGTTTTTGCAAACCTTACCAAATGTCTTTTTTTTTCAGGAAAACTCTCGAAGATGCATTTCTTCAGGCATTATTAGACATTTTGCATATGTATTTTTGGAGTTATGTTTCAAAAACTGTCATTTTGAGTGTGACCAATATGAGGCCAGTAAAATCTAATATTTGTATTTGTGATTCTTTCCAAAATACCTGATTCTGCTAAAACTCACATAGATTCAATATTAAAGGCTTTTTAAGACAAATTTCATATATGGTTTTGGAGTTATGATTATAAACCTTTCATATTTAGTATGACAGTTACACTGTTATATTGAATAAAAAAACTAATTTGTGTCTTTGCAAACCTTATAAAAGATCATTTTTCTAGTACAACTAACCAAAAAACATATCTCTAGGCATTATTAGCCATTTTGCATGTGTTGTTTAGAAGTTATGTTTGAATACATTTTTATTGCTTTTTTCGCATTATCTCAGGATTCTAAAACTATTATAGTCATATTGAGTAAAAAACTACTTTTTGCATTTGCAAGATTTAAAAAAGCATATGTTTCGAGTAAAACTCCCAAAGATGCATTATTTCAGGCATTATTAGCCATTTTTCATGTGTGGTGTAGGAGTTATGTTTAAATAACTGTCATATTGAGTGTTACAGTATACAGTCATATTGAGTAAAACCTCATTTTTGTATTTGCAAACCATTGAAAAACAACTGTATCTAGTAAAACTCACATGTATTCAATATCACAGGCATTTTTAGACATTTTGCACGTTTGGATTAGGAATTATGTTTGAATACATTTTTATTGCTTTTTTCGCATTATCTCAGGATTCTAAGTACATTACTGTCAAATTGAGTAACAAATCAAATTTTGTTTTTGCAAACCTTACCAAATGTTTTTTTTTTCTGGAAAACTCTCGAAGATGCATTTATTCAGGCATTATTAGACATTTTGCATATGTATTTTTGGAGTTATGTTTCAAAAACTGTCATTTTGAGTGTGACCAATATGAGGCCAGTAAAATCTAATATTTGTATTTGTGATTCTTTCCAAAATACCTGATTCTGCTAAAACTCACATAAATTCAATAATAAAGGCTTTTTAAGACACATTTCATATTTGGTTTTGGAGTTATGATTATAAACCTTTCATATTTAGTATGACAGTTACACTGTTATATTGAATAAAAAAACTAACTTGTGTCTTTGCAAACCTTATAAAAGATCATTTTTCTAGTACAACTAACCAAAAAACATATCTCTAGGCATTATTAGCCATTTTGCATGTGTTGTTTAGAAGTTATGTTTGAATACATTTTTATTGCTTTTTTCGCATTATCTCAGGATTCTAAGACTATTATAGTCATATTGAGTAAAAAACTACTTTTTGCATTTGCAAGATTTAAAAAAGCATATGTTTCGAGTAAAACTCCCAAAGATGCATTATTTCAGGCATTATTAGCCATTTTTCATGTGTGGTGTAGGAGTTATGTTTAAATAACTGTCATATTGAGTGTTACAGTATACAGTCATATTGAGTAAAACCTCATTTTTGTATTTGCAAACCATTGAAAAACAACTGTATCTAGTAAAACTCACATGTATTCAATATCACAGGCCTTTTTAGACATTTTGCACGTTTGGATTAGGAATTATGTTTGAATACATTTTTATTGCTTTTTTCGCATTATCTCAGGATTCTAAGTACATTTCTGTCAAATTGAGTAACAAATCAAATTTTGTTTTTGCAAACTTTACCAAATGTCTTTTTTTTCAGGAAAACTCTCGAAGATGCATTTCTTCAGGCATTATTAGACATTTTGCATATGTATTTTTGGAGTTATGTTTCAAAAACTGTCATTTTGAGTGTGACCAATATGAGGCCAGTAAAATCTAATATTTGTATTTGTGATTCTTTCCAAAATACCTGATTCTGCTAAAAATCACATAAATTCAATATTAAAGGCTTTTTAAGACACATTTCATATTTGGTTTTGGAGTTATGATTATAAACCTTTCATATTTAGTATGACAGTTACACTGTTATATTGAATAAAAAAACTAACTTGTGTCTTTGCAAACCTTACAAAAGATCATTTTTCTAGTACAACTAACAAAAAAACATATCTCTAGGAATTATTAGCCATTTTGCATGTGTTGTTTAGAAGTTGTGTGAATACATTTTTATTGCTTTTTTCGCATTATCTCAGGATTCTAAGACTATTATAGTCATATTGAGTAAAAAACTACTTTTTGCATTTGCAAGATTTAAAAAAGCATATGTTTCGAGTAAAACTCCCAAAGATGCATTATTTCAGGCATTATTAGCCATTTTTCATGAGTGGTGTAGGAGTTATGTTTAAATAACTGTCATATTGAGTGTTACAGTATACAGTCATATTGAGTAAAACCTCATTTTTGTATTTGCAAACCATTGAAAAACAACTGTATCTAGTAAAACTCAATATCACAGGCATTTTTAGACATTTTGCACGTTTGGATTAGGAATTATGTTTGAATACATTTTTATTGCTTTTTTCGCAATATCTCAGGATTCTAAGTACATTACTGTCAAATTGAGTAAAAAATCAAATTTTGTTTTTGCAAACCTTACCAAATGTTTTTTTTTCTGGAAAACTCTCGAAGATGCATTTATTCAGGCATTATTAGACATTTTGCATATGTATTTTTGGAGTTATGTTTCAAAAACTGTCATTTTGAGTGTGACCAATATGAGGCCAGTAAAATCTAATATTTGTATTTGTGATTCTTTCCAAAATACCTGATTCTGCTAAAACTCACATAAATTCAATAATAAAGGCTTTTTAAGACACATTTCATATTTGGTTTTGGAGTTATGATTATAAACCTTTCATATTTAGTATGACAGTTACACTGTTATATTGAATAAAAAAACTAACTTGTGTCTTTGCAAACCTTATAAAAGATCATTTTTCTAGTACAACTAACCAAAAAACATATCTCTAGGCATTATTAGCCATTTTGCATGTGTTGTTTAGAAGTTATGTTTGAATACATTTTTATTGCTTTTTTCGCATTATCTCAGGATTCTAAAACTATTATAGTCATATTGAGTAAAAAACTACTTTTTGCATTTGCAAGATTTAAAAAAGCATATGTTTCGAGTAAAACTCCCAAAGATGCATTATTTCAGGCATTATTAGCCATTTTTCATGTGTGGTGTAGGAGTTATGTTTAAATAACTGTCATATTGAGTGTTACAGTATACAGTCATATTGAGTAAAACCTCATTTTTGTATTTGCAAACCATAGAAAAACAACTGTATCTAGTAAAACGCACATGTATTCAATATCACAGGCATTTTTAGACATTTTGCAGGTTTGGATAAGGAATTATGTTTGAATACATTTTTATTGCTTTTTTCGCATTATCTCAGGATTCTAAGTACATTACTGTCAAATTGAGTAACAAATCAAATTTTGATTTTGCAAACCTTACCAAACGTTTTTTTTTAGGAAAACTCTCGAATATGCATTTCTTCAGGCATTATTAGACATTTTGCATGTGTATTTTTGGAGTTATGTTTCAAAAACTGTCATTTTGAGTGTGACCAATATGAGGCCAGTAAAATCTAATATTTGTATTTGTGATTCTTTCCAAAATACCTGATTCTGCTAAAACTCACATAGATTCAATATTAAAGGCTTTTTAAGACAAATTTCATATATGGTTTTGGAGTTATGATTATAAACCTTTCATATTTAGTATGACAGTTATACTGTTATATTGAATAAAAAAACTAATTTGTGTCTTTGCAAACCTTATAAAAGATCATTTTTCTAGTACAACTAACCAAAAAACATATCTCTAGGCATTATTAGCCATTTTGCATGTGTTGTTTAGAAGTTATGTTTGAATACATTTTTATTGCTTTTTTCGCATTATCTCAGGATTCTAAAACTATTATAGTCATATTGAGTAAAAAACTACTTTTTGCATTTGCAAGATTTAAAAAAGCATATGTTTCGAGTAAAACTCCCAAAGATGCATTATTTCAGGCATTATTAGCCATTTTTCATGTGTGGTGTAGGAGTTATGTTTAAATAACTGTCATATTGAGTGTTACAGTATACAGTCATATTGAGTAAAACCTCATTTTTGTATTTGCAAACCATAGAAAAACAACTGTATCTAGTAAAACTCACATGTATTCAATATCACAGGCCTTTTTAGACATTTTGCACGTTTGGATTAGGAATTATGTTTGAATACATTTTTATTGCTTTTTTCGCATTATCTCAGGATTCTAAGTACATTTCTGTCAAATTGAGTAACAAATCAAATTTTGTATTTGCAAACTTTACCAAATGTCTTTTTTTTTCAGGAAAACTTTCGAAGATGCATTTCTTCAGGCATTATTAGACATTTTGCATATGTATTTTTGGAGTTATGTTTCAAAAACTGTCATTTTGAGTGTGACCAATATGAGGCCAGTAAAATCTAATATTTGTATTTGTGATTCTTTCCAAAATACCTGATTCTGCTAAAAATCACATAAATTCAATATTAAAGGCTTTTTAAGACACATTTCATATTTGGTTTTGGAGTTATGATTATAAACCTTTCATATTTAGTATGACAGTTACACTGTTATATTGAATAAAAAAACTAACTTGTGTCTTTGCAAACCTTACAAAAGATCATTTTTCTAGTACAACTAACAAAAAAACATATCTCTAGGAATTATTAGCCATTTTGCATGTGTTGTTTAGAAGTTGTGTGAATACATTTTTATTGCTTTTTTCGCATTATCTCAGGATTCTAAGACTATTATAGTCATATTGAGTAAAAAACTACTTTTTGCATTTGCAAGATTTAAAAAAGCATATGTTTCGAGTAAAACTCCCAAAGATGCATTATTTCAGGCATTATTAGCCATTTTTCATGAGTGGTGTAGGAGTTATGTTTAAATAACTGTCATATTGAGTGTTACAGTATACAGTCATATTGAGTAAAACCTCATTTTTGTATTTGCAAACCATAGAAAAACAACTGTATCTAGTAAAACGCACATGTATTCAATATCACAGGCATTTTTAGACATTTTGCAGGTTTGGATAAGGAATTATGTTTGAATACATTTTTATTGCTTTTTTCGCATTATCTCAGGATTCTAAGTACATTACTGTCAAATTGAGTAACAAATCAAATGTTGTTTTTGCAAACCTTACCAAATGTTTTTTTTTTTCAGGAAAACTCTCCAAGATGCATTTCTTCAGGCATTATTAGACATTTTGAATGTGTATTTTTGGAGTTATGTTTCAAAAACTGTCATTTTGAATGTGACCAATATGAGGCCAGTAAAATCTAATATTTGTATTTGTGATTCTTTCCAAAATATCTGATTCTGCTATAACTTACATAAATTCAATATTAAAGGCTTTTCAAGACAAATGTCATATTTGGTTTTGGAGTTATCATTATAAACCTTTCATATTTAGTATGACAGTTACACTGTTATATTGAATAAAAAAATTAACTTGTGTCTTTGCAAACCTTACAAAAGATAATTTTTCTAGTACAACTAACAAAAAAACATATCTCTAGGCATTATTAGCCATTTTGCATGTGTTGTTTAGAAGTTGTGTGAATACATTTTTTATTGCTTTTTTCGCATTATCTCAGGATTCTAAGACTATTATAGTCATATTGAGTAAAAAACTACTTTTTGCATTTGCAACATTTAAAAAAGCATATGTTTCGAGTAAAACTCCCAAAGATGCATTATTTCAGGCATTATTAGCCATTTTTCATGTGTGGTGTAGGAGTTATGTTTAAATAACTGTCATATTGAGTGTTACAGTATACAGTCATATTGAGTAAAACCTCATTTTTGTATTTGCAAACCATAGAAAAACAACTGTATCTAGTAAAACGCACATGTATTCAATATCACAGGCATTTTTAGACATTTTGCAGGTTTGGATAAGGAATTATGTTTGAATACATTTTTATTGCTTTTTTCGCATTATCTCAGGATTCTAAGTACATTACTGTCAAATTGAGTAACAAATCAAATTTTGATTTTGCAAACCTTACCAAATGTTTTTTTTTAGGAAAACTCTCGAATATGCATTTCTTCAGGCATTATTAGACATTTTGCATGTGTATTTTTGGAGTTATGTTTCAAAAACTGTCATTTTGAGTGTGACCAATATGAGGCCAGTAAAATCTAATATTTGTATTTGTGATTCTTTCCAAAATACCTGATTCTGCTAAAACTCACATAGATTCAATATTAAAGGCTTTTTAAGACAAATTTCATATATGGTTTTGGAGTTATGATTATAAACCTTTCATATTTAGTATGACAGTTATACTGTTATATTGAATAAAAAAACTAATTTGTGTCTTTGCAAACCTTATAAAAGATCATTTTTCTAGTACAACTAACCAAAAAACATATCTCTAGGCATTATTAGCCATTTTGCATGTGTTGTTTAGAAGTTATGTTTGAATACATTTTTATTGCTTTTTTCGCATTATCTCAGGATTCTAAAACTATTATAGTCATATTGAGTAAAAAACTACTTTTTGCATTTGCAAGATTTAAAAAAGCATATGTTTCGAGTAAAACTCCCAAAGATGCATTATTTCAGGCATTATTAGCCATTTTTCATGTGTGGTGTAGGAGTTATGTTTAAATAACTGTCATATTGAGTGTTACAGTATACAGTCATATTGAGTAAAACCTCATTTTTGTATTTGCAAACCATTGAAAAACAACTGTATCTAGTAAAACTCACATGTATTCAATATCACAGGCATTTTTAGACATTTTGCACGTTTGGATTAGGAATTATGTTTGAATACATTTTTATTGCTTTTTTCGCATTATCTCAGGATTCTAAGTACATTACTGTCAAATTGAGTAACAAATCAAATTTTGTTTTTGCAAACCTTACCAAATGTTTTTTTTTCTGGAAAACTCTCGAAGATGCATTTATTCAGGCATTATTAGACATTTTGCATATGTATTTTTGGAGTTATGTTTCAAAAACTGTCATTTTGAGTGTGACCAATATGAGGCCAGTAAAATCTAATATTTGTATTTGTGATTCTTTCCAAAATACCTGATTCTGCTAAAACTCACATAAATTCAATAATAAAGGCTTTTTAAGACACATTTCATATTTGGTTTTGGAGTTATGATTATAAACCTTTCATATTTAGTATGACAGTTACACTGTTATATTGAATAAAAAAACTAACTTGTGTCTTTGCAAACCTTATAAAAGATCATTTTTCTAGTACAACTAACCAAAAAACATATCTCTAGGCATTATTAGCCATTTTGCATGTGTTGTTTAGAAGTTATGTTTGAATACATTTTTATTGCTTTTTTCGCATTATCTCAGGATTCAAAGACTATTATAGTCATATTGAGTAAAAAACTACTTTTTGCATTTGCAAGATTTAAAAAAGCATATGTTTCGAGTAAAACTCCCAAAGATGCATTATTTCAGGCATTATTAGCCATTTTTCATGTGTGGTGTAGGAGTTATGTCTAAATAACTGTCATATTGAGTGTTACAGTATACAGTCATATTGAGTAAAACCTCATTTTTGTATTTGCAAACCATTGAAAAACAACTGTATCTAGTAAAACTCACATGTATTCAATATCACAGGCATTTTTAGACATTTTGCACGTTTGGATTAGGAATTATGTTTGAATACATTTTTATTGCTTTTTTCGCATTATCTCAGGATTCTAAGTACATTACTGTCAAATTGAGTAACAAATCAAATTTTGTTTTTGCAAACCTTACCAAATGTTTTTTTTTTCTGGAAAACTCTCGAAGATGCATTTATTCAGGCATTATTAGACATTTTGCATATGTATTTTTGGAGTTATGTTTCAAAAACTGTCATTTTGAGTGTGACCAATATGAGGCCAGTAAAATCTAATATTTGTATTTGTGATTCTTTCCAAAATACCTGATTCTGCTAAAACTCACATAAATTCAATAATAAAGGCTTTTTAAGACACATTTCATATTTGGTTTTGGAGTTATGATTATAAACCTTTCATATTTAGTATGACAGTTACACTGTTATATTGAATAAAAAAACTAACTTGTGTCTTTGCAAACCTTATAAAAGATCATTTTTCTAGTACAACTAACCAAAAAACATATCTCTAGGCATTAATAGCCATTTTGCATGTGTTGTTTAGAAGTTATGTTTGAATACATTTTTATTGCTTTTTTCGCATTATCTCAGGATTCTAAGACTATTATAGTCATATTGAGTAAAAAACTACTTTTTGCATTTGCAAGATTTAAAAAAGCATATGTTTCGAGTAAAACTCCCAAAGATGCATTATTTCAGGCATTATTAGCCATTTTTCATGTGTGGTGTAGGAGTTATGTTTAAATAACTGTCATATTGAGTGTTACAGTATACAGTCATATTGAGTAAAACCTAATTTTTGTATTTGCAAACCATTGAAAAACAACTGTATCTGGTAAAACTCACATGTATTCAATATCACAGGCCTTTTTAGACATTTTGCAGGTTTGGATTAGGAATTATGTTTGAATACATTTTTATTGCTTTTTTCGCATTATCTCAGGATTCTAAGTACATTACTGTCAAATTGAGTAACACATCAAATTTTGTTTTTGCAAACCTTACCAAATGTCTTTTTTTTCAGGAAAACTCTCGAAGATGCATTTCTTCAGGCATTATTAGACATTTTGCATATGTATTTTTGGAGTTATGTTTCAAAAACTGTCATTTTGAGTGTGACCAATATGAGGCCAGTAAAATCTAATATTTGTATTTGTGATTCTTTCCAAAATACCTGATTCTGCTAAAACTCACATAGATTCAATATTAAAGGCTTTTTAAGACAAATTTCATATATGGTTTTGGAGTTATGATTATAAACCTTTCATATTTAGTATGACAGTTACACTGTTATATTGAATAAAAAAACTAATTTGTGTCTTTGCAAACCTTATAAAAGATCATTTTTCTAGTACAACTAACCAAAAAAACATATCTCTAGGCATTATTAGCCATTTTGCATGTGTTGTTTAGAAGTTATGTTTGAATACATTTTTATTGCTTTTTTCGCATTATCTCAGGATTCTAAAACTATTATAGTCATATTGAGTAAAAAACTACTTTTTGCATTTGCAAGATTTAAAAAAGCATATGTTTCGAGTAAAACTCCCAAAGATGCATTATTTCAGGCATTATTAGCCATTTTTCATGTGTGGTGTAGGAGTTATGTTTAAATAACTGTCATATTGAGTGTTACAGTATACAGTCATATTGAGTAAAACCTCATTTTTGTATTTGCAAACCATTGAAAAACAACTGTATCTAGTAAAACTCACATGTATTCAATATCACAGGCATTTTTAGACATTTTGCACGTTTGGATTAGGAATTATGTTTGAATACATTTTTATTGCTTTTTTCGCATTATCTCAGGATTCTAAGTACATTACTGTCAAATTGAGTAACAAATCAAATTTTGTTTTTGCAAACCTTACCAAATGTTTTTTTTTTCTGGAAAACTCTCGAAGATGCATTTATTCAGGCATTATTAGACATTTTGCATATGTATTTTTGGAGTTATGTTTCAAAAACTGTCATTTTGAGTGTGACCAATATGAGGCCAGTAAAATCTAATATTTGTATTTGTGATTCTTTCCAAAATACCTGATTCTGCTAAAACTCACATAAATTCAATAATAAAGGCTTTTTAAGACACATTTCATATTTGGTTTTGGAGTTATGATTATAAACCTTTCATATTTAGTATGACAGTTACACTGTTATATTGAATAAAAAAACTAACTTGTGTCTTTGCAAACCTTATAAAAGATCATTTTTCTAGTACAACTAACCAAAAAACATATCTCTAGGCATTATTAGCCATTTTGCATGTGTTGTTTAGAAGTTATGTTTGAATACATTTTTATTGCTTTTTTCGCATTATCTCAGGATTCTAAGACTATTATAGTCATATTGAGTAAAAAACTACTTTTTGCATTTGCAAGATTTAAAAAAGCATATGTTTCGAGTAAAACTCCCAAAGATGCATTATTTCAGGCATTATTAGCCATTTTTCATGTGTGGTGTAGGAGTTATGTTTAAATAACTGTCATATTGAGTGTTACAGTATACAGTCATATTGAGTAAAACCTCATTTTTGTATTTGCAAACCATAGAAAAACAACTGTATCTAGTAAAACGCACATGTATTCAATATCACAGGCATTTTTAGACATTTTGCAGGTTTGGATAAGGAATTATGTTTGAATACATTTTTATTGCTTTTTTCGCATTATCTCAGGATTCTAAGTACATTACTGTCAAATTGAGTAACAAATCAAATGTTGTTTTTGCAAACCTTACCAAATGTTTTTTTTTTCAGGAAAACTCTCCAAGATGCATTTCTTCAGGCATTATTAGACATTTTGAATGTGTATTTTTGGAGTTATGTTTCAAAAACTGTCATTTTGAATGTGACCAATATGAGGCCAGTAAAATCTAATATTTGTATTTGTGATTCTTTCCAAAATATCTGATTCTGCTATAACTTACATAAATTCAATATTAAAGGCTTTTCAAGACAAATGTCATATTTGGTTTTGGAGTTATCATTATAAACCTTTCATATTTAGTATGACAGTTACACTGTTATATTGAATAAAAAAATTAACTTGTGTCTTTGCAAACCTTACAAAAGATAATTTTTCTAGTACAACTAACAAAAAAACATATCTCTAGGCATTATTAGCCATTTTGCATGTGTTGTTTAGAAGTTGTGTGAATACATTTTTTATTGCTTTTTTCGCATTATCTCAGGATTCTAAGACTATTATAGTCATATTGAGTAAAAAACTACTTTTTGCATTTGCAAGATTTAAAAAAGCATATGTTTCGAGTAAAACTCCTAAAGATGCATTATTTCAGGCATTATTAGCCATTTTTCATGTGTGGTGTAGGAGTTATGTTTAAATAACTGTCATATTGAGTGTTACAGTATACAGTCATATTGAGTAAAACCTAATTTTTGTATTTGCAAACCATAGAAAAACAACTGTATCTAGTAAAACTCACATGTATTCAATATCACAGGCATTTTTAGACATTTTGCAGGTTTGGATTAGGAATTATGTTTGAATACATTTTTATTGCTTTTTTCGCATTTTCTCAGGATTCTAAGTACATTACTGTCAAATTGAGTAACAAATCAAATTTTGTTTTTGCAAACCTTACCAAATGTTTTTTTCTGGAAAACTCTCGAAGATGCATTTCTTCAGGCATTATTAGACATTTTGCATGTGTATTTTTGGAGCTATGTTTCAAAAACTGTCCTTTTGAGTGTGACCAATATGAGGCCAGTAAAATCTAATATTTGTATTTGTGATTCTTTCCAAAATATCTGATTCTGCTATAACTTACATAAATTCAATATTAAAGGCTTTTCAAGACAAATGTCATATTTGGTTTTGGAGTTATCATTATAAACCTTTCATATTTAGTATGACAGTTACACTGTTATATTGAATAAAAAAATTAACTTGTGTCTTTGCAAACCTTACAAAAGATAATTTTTCTAGTACAACTAACAGAAAAACATATCTCTAGGCATTATTAGCCATTTTGCATGTGTTGTTTAGAAGTTGTGTGAATACATTTTTTATTGCTTTTTTCGCATTATCTCAGGATTCTAAGACTATTATAGTCATATTGAGTAAAAAACTACTTTTTGCATTTGCAAGATTTAAAAAAGCATATGTTTCGAGTAAAACTCCCAAAGATGCATTATTTCAGGCATTATTAGCCATTTTTCATGTGTGGTGTAGGAGTTATGTTTAAATAACTGTCATATTGAGTGTTACAGTATACAGTCATATTGAGTAAAACCTCATTTTTGTATTTGCAAACCATAGAAAAACAACTGTATCTAGTAAAACTCACATGTATTCAATATCACAGGCATTTTTAGACATTTTGCAGGTTTGGATTAGGAATTATGTTTGAATACATTTTTATTGCTTTTTTCGCATTTTCTCAGGATTCTAAGTACATTACTGTCAAATTGAGTAACAAATCAAATTTTGTTTTTGCAAACCTTACCAAATGTTTTTTTCTGGAAAACTCTCGAAGATGCATTTCTTCAGGCATTATTAGACATTTTGCATGTGTATTTTTGGAGCTATGTTTCAAAAACTGTCATTTTGAGTGTGACCAATATGAGGCCAGTAAAATCTAATATTTGTATTTGTGATTCTTTCCAAAATACCTGATTCTGCTAAAACTCACATAAATTCAATAATAAAGGCTTTTTAAGACAAATTTCATATTTGGTTTTGGAGTTATGATTATAAACCTTTCATATTTAGTATGACAGTTACACTGTTATATTGAATAAAAAAACTAACTTGTGTCTTTGCAAACCTTATAAAAGATCATTTTTCTAGTACAACTAACCAAAAAACATATCTCTAGGCATTATTAGCCATTTTGCATGTGTTGTTTAGAAGTTATGTTTGAATACATTTTTATTGCTTTTTTCGCATTATCTCAGGATTCTAAGACTATTATAGTCATATTGAGTAAAAAACTACTTTTTGCATTTGCAAGATTTAAAAAAGCATATGTTTCGAGTAAAACTCCCAAAGATGCATTATTTCAGGCATTATTAGCCATTTTTCATGTGTGGTGTAGGAGTTATGTTTAAATAACTGTCATATTGAGTGTTACAGTATACAGTCATATTGAGTAAAACCTCATTTTTGTATTTGCAAACCATTGAAAAACAACTGTATCTAGTAAAACTCACATGTATTCAATATCACAGGCCTTTTTAGACATTTTGCACGTTTGGATTAGGAATTATGTTTGAATACATTTTTATTGCTTTTTTCGCATTATCTCAGGATTCTAAGTACATTTCTGTCAAATTGAGTAACAAATCAAATTTTGTTTTTGCAAACTTTACCAAATGTCTTTTTTTTCAGGAAAACTCTCGAAGATGCATTTCTTCAGGCATTATTAGACATTTTGCATATGTATTTTTGGAGTTATGTTTCAAAAACTGTCATTTTGAGTGTGACCAATATGAGGCCAGTAAAATCTAATATTTGTATTTGTGATTCTTTCCAAAATACCTGATTCTGCTAAAAATCACATAAATTCAATATTAAAGGCTTTTTAAGACACATTTCATATTTGGTTTTGGAGTTATGATTATAAACCTTTCATATTTAGTATGACAGTTACACTGTTATATTGAATAAAAAAACTAACTTGTGTCTTTGCAAACCTTACAAAAGATCATTTTTCTAGTACAACTAACAAAAAAACATATCTCTAGGAATTATTAGCCATTTTGCATGTGTTGTTTAGAAGTTGTGTGAATACATTTTTATTGCTTTTTTCGCATTATCTCAGGATTCTAAGACTATTATAGTCATATTGAGTAAAAAACTACTTTTTGCATTTGCAAGATTTAAAAAAGCATATGTTTCGAGTAAAACTCCCAAAGATGCATTATTTCAGGCATTATTAGCCATTTTTCATGAGTGGTGTAGGAGTTATGTTTAAATAACTGTCATATTGAGTGTTACAGTATACAGTCATATTGAGTAAAACCTCATTTTTGTATTTGCAAACCATAGAAAAACAACTGTATCTAGTAAAACGCACATGTATTCAATATCACAGGCATTTTTAGACATTTTGCAGGTTTGGATAAGGAATTATGTTTGAATACATTTTTATTGCTTTTTTCGCATTATCTCAGGATTCTAAGTACATTACTGTCAAATTGAGTAACAAATCAAATTTTGATTTTGCAAACCTTACCAAATGTTTTTTTTTAGGAAAACTCTCGAATATGCATTTCTTCAGGCATTATTAGACATTTTGCATGTGTATTTTTGGAGTTATGTTTCAAAAACTGTCATTTTGAGTGTGACCAATATGAGGCCAGTAAAATCTAATATTTGTATTTGTGATTCTTTCCAAAATACCTGATTCTGCTAAAACTCACATAGATTCAATATTAAAGGCTTTTTAAGACAAATTTCATATATGGTTTTGGAGTTATGATTATAAACCTTTCATATTTAGTATGACAGTTATACTGTTATATTGAATAAAAAAACTAATTTGTGTCTTTGCAAACCTTATAAAAGATCATTTTTCTAGTACAACTAACCAAAAAACATATCTCTAGGCATTATTAGCCATTTTGCATGTGTTGTTTAGAAGTTATGTTTGAATACATTTTTATTGCTTTTTTCGCATTATCTCAGGATTCTAAAACTATTATAGTCATATTGAGTAAAAAACTACTTTTTGCATTTGCAAGATTTAAAAAAGCATATGTTTCGAGTAAAACTCCCAAAGATGCATTATTTCAGGCATTATTAGCCATTTTTCATGTGTGGTGTAGGAGTTATGTTTAAATAACTGTCATATTGAGTGTTACAGTATACAGTCATATTGAGTAAAACCTCATTTTTGTATTTGCAAACCATAGAAAAACAACTGTATCTAGTAAAACTCACATGTATTCAATATCACAGGCCTTTTTAGACATTTTGCACGTTTGGATTAGGAATTATGTTTGAATACATTTTTATTGCTTTTTTCGCATTATCTCAGGATTCTAAGTACATTTCTGTCAAATTGAGTAACAAATCAAATTTTGTTTTTGCAAACTTTACCAAATGTCTTTTTTTTTCAGGAAAACTTTCGAAGATGCATTTCTTCAGGCATTATTAGACATTTTGCATATGTATTTTTGGAGTTATGTTTCAAAAACTGTCATTTTGAGTGTGACCAATATGAGGCCAGTAAAATCTAATATTTGTATTTGTGATTCTTTCCAAAATACCTGATTCTGCTAAAAATCACATAAATTCAATATTAAAGGCTTTTTAAGACACATTTCATATTTGGTTTTGGAGTTATGATTATAAACCTTTCATATTTAGTATGACAGTTACACTGTTATATTGAATAAAAAAACTAACTTGTGTCTTTGCAAACCTTACAAAAGATCATTTTTCTAGTACAACTAACAAAAAAACATATCTCTAGGAATTATTAGCCATTTTGCATGTGTTGTTTAGAAGTTGTGTGAATACATTTTTATTGCTTTTTTCGCATTATCTCAGGATTCTAAGACTATTATAGTCATATTGAGTAAAAAACTACTTTTTGCATTTGCAAGATTTAAAAAAGCATATGTTTCGAGTAAAACTCCCAAAGATGCATTATTTCAGGCATTATTAGCCATTTTTCATGAGTGGTGTAGGAGTTATGTTTAAATAACTGTCATATTGAGTGTTACAGTATACAGTCATATTGAGTAAAACCTCATTTTTGTATTTGCAAACCATAGAAAAACAACTGTATCTAGTAAAACGCACATGTATTCAATATCACAGGCATTTTTAGACATTTTGCAGGTTTGGATAAGGAATTATGTTTGAATACATTTTTATTGCTTTTTTCGCATTATCTCAGGATTCTAAGTACATTACTGTCAAATTGAGTAACAAATCAAATGTTGTTTTTGCAAACCTTACCAAATGTTTTTTTTTTCAGGAAAACTCTCCAAGATGCATTTCTTCAGGCATTATTAGACATTTTGAATGTGTATTTTTGGAGTTATGTTTCAAAAACTGTCATTTTGAATGTGACCAATATGAGGCCAGTAAAATCTAATATTTGTATTTGTGATTCTTTCCAAAATATCTGATTCTGCTATAACTTACATAAATTCAATATTAAAGGCTTTTCAAGACACATGTCATATTTGGTTTTGGAGTTATCATTATAAACCTTTCATATTTAGTATGACAGTTACACTGTTATATTGAATAAAAAAATTAACTTGTGTCTTTGCAAACCTTACAAAAGATAATTTTTCTAGTACAACTAACAAAAAAACATATCTCTAGGCATTATTAGCCATTTTGCATGTGTTGTTTAGAAGTTGTGTGAATACATTTTTTATTGCTTTTTTCGCATTATCTCAGGATTCTAAGACTATTATAGTCATATTGAGTAAAAAACTACTTTTTGCATTTGCAAGATTTAAAAAAGCATATGTTTTGAGTAAAACTCCCAAAGATGCATTATTTCAGGCATTATTAGCCATTTTTCATGTGTGGTGTAGGAGTTATGTTTAAATAACTGTCATATTGAGTGTTACAGTATACAGTCATATTGAGTAAAACCTAATTTTTGTATTTGCAAACCATAGAAAAACAACTGTATCTAGTAAAACTCACATGTATTCAATATCACAGGCATTTTTAGACATTTTGCAGGTTTGGATTAGGAATTATGTTTGAATACATTTTTATTGCTTTTTTCCTATTTTCTCAGGATTCTAAGTACATTACTGTCAAATTGAGTAACGAATCAAATTTTGTTTTTGCAAACCTTACCAAATGTTTTTTTCTGGAAAACTCTCGAAGATGCATTTCTTCAGGCATTATTAGACATTTTGCATGTGTATTTTTGGAGCTATGTTTCAAAAACTGTCCTTTTGAGTGTGACCAATATGAGGCCAGTAAAATCTAATATTTGTATTTGTGATTCTTTCCAAAATATCTGATTCTGCTATAACTTACATAAATTCAATATTAAAGGCTTTTCAAGACAAATGTCATATTTGGTTTTGGAGTTATCATTATAAACCTTTCATATTTAGTATGACAGTTACACTGTTATATTGAATAAAAAAATTAACTTGTGTCTTTGCAAACCTTACAAAAGATAATTTTTCTAGTACAACTAACAGAAAAACATATCTCTAGGCATTATTAGCCATTTTGCATGTGTTGTTTAGAAGTTGTGTGAATACATTTTTTATTGCTTTTTTCGCATTATCTCAGGATTCTAAGACTATTATAGTCATATTGAGTAAAAAACTACTTTTTGCATTTGCAAGATTTAAAAAAGCATATGTTTCGAGTAAAACTCCCAAAGATGCATTATTTCAGGCATTATTAGCCATTTTTCATGTGTGGTGTAGGAGTTATGTTTAAATAACTGTCATATTGAGTGTTACAGTATACAGTCATATTGAGTAAAACCTCATTTTTGTATTTGCAAACCATAGAAAAACAACTGTATCTAGTAAAACTCACATGTATTCAATATCACAGGCATTTTTAGACATTTTGCAGGTTTGGATTAGGAATTATGTTTGAATACATTTTTATTGCTTTTTTCGCATTTTCTCAGGATTCTAAGTACATTACTGTCAAATTGAGTAACAAATCAAATTTTGTTTTTGCAAACCTTACCAAATGTTTTTTTCTGGAAAACTCTCGAAGATGCATTTCTTCAGGCATTATTAGACATTTTGCATGTGTATTTTTGGAGCTATGTTTCAAAAACTGTCCTTTTGAGTGTGACCAATATGAGGCCAGTAAAATCTAATATTTGTATTTGTGATTCTTTCCAAAATACCTGATTCTGCTAAAACTCACATAAATTCAATAATAAAGGCTTTTTAAGACAAATTTCATATTTGGTTTTGGAGTTATGATTATAAACCTTTCATATTTAGTATGACAGTTACACTGTTATATTGAATAAAAAAACTAACTTGTGTCTTTGCAAACCTTATAAAAGATCATTTTTCTAGTACAACTAACCAAAAAACATATCTCTAGGCATTATTAGCCATTTTGCATGTGTTGTTTAGAAGTTATGTTTGAATACATTTTCATTGCTTTTTTTGCATTATCTCAGGATTCTAAGACTATTATAGTCATATTGAGTAAAAAACTACTTTTTGCATTTGCAAGATTTAAAAAAGCATATGTTTCGAGTAAAACTCCCAAAGATGCATTATTTCAGGCATTATTAGCCATTTTTCATGTGTGGTGTAGGAGTTATGTTTAAATAACTGTCATATTGAGTGTTACAGTATACAGTCATATTGAGTAAAACCTCATTTTTGTATTTGCAAACCATTGAAAAACAACTGTATCTGGTAAAACTCACATGTATTCAATATCACAGGCCTTTTTAGACATTTTGCAGGTTTGGATTAGGAATTATGTTTGAATACATTTTTATTGCTTTTTTCGCATTATCTCAGGATTCTAAGTACATTACTGTCAAATTGAGTAACAAATCAAATTTTGTTTTTGCAAACCTTACCAAATGTCTTTTTTTTCAGGAAAACTCTCGAAGATCCATTTCTTCAGGCATTATTAGACATTTTGCATATGTATTTTTGGAGTTATGTTTCAAAAACTGTCATTTTGAGTGTGACCAATATGAGGCCAGTAAAATCTAATATTTGTATTTGCGATTCTTTCCAAAATACCTGATTCTGCTAAAACTCACATAGATTCAATATTAAAGGCTTTTTAAGACAAATTTCATATTTGGTTTTGGAGTTATGATTATAAACCTTTCATATTTAGTATGACAGTTACACTGTTATATTGAATAAAAAAACTAACTTGTGTCTTTGCAAACCTTACAAAAGATCATTTTTCTAGTACAACTAACAAAAAAACATATCTCTAGGAATTATTAGCCATTTTGCATGTGTTGTTTAGAAGTTGTGTGAATACATTTTTATTGCTTTTTTCGCATTATCTCAGGATTCTAAGACTATTATAGTCATATTGAGTAAAACACTACTTTTTGCATTTGCAATATTTAAAAAAGCATATGTTTCGAGTAAAACTCCCAAAGATGCATTATTTCAGGCATTATTAGCCATTTTTCATGTGTGGTGTAGGAGTTATGTTTAAATAACTGTCATATTGAGTGTTACAGTATACAGTCATATTGAGTAAAACCTCATTTTTGTATTTGCAAACCATAGAAAAACAACTGTATCTAGTAAAACGCACATGTATTCAATATCACAGGCATTTTTAGACATTTTGCAGGTTTGGATAAGGAATTATGTTTGAATACATTTTTATTGCTTTTTTCGCATTATCTCAGGATTCTAAGTACATTACTGTCAAATTGAGTAACAAATCAAATTTTGATTTTGCAAACCTTACCAAATGTTTTTTTTTAGGAAAACTCTCGAATATGCATTTCTTCAGGCATTATTAGACATTTTGCATGTGTATTTTTGGAGTTATGTTTCAAAAACTGTCATTTTGAGTGTGACCAATATGAGGCCAGTAAAATCTAATATTTGTATTTGTGATTCTTTCCAAAATACCTGATTCTGCTAAAACTCACATAGATTCAATATTAAAGGCTTTTTAAGACAAATTTCATATATGGTTTTGGAGTTATGATTATAAACCTTTCATATTTAGTATGACAGTTATACTGTTATATTGAATAAAAAAACTAATTTGTGTCTTTGCAAACCTTATAAAAGATCATTTTTCTAGTACAACTAACCAAAAAACATATCTCTAGGCATTATTAGCCATTTTGCATGTGTTGTTTAGAAGTTGTTTGAATACATTTTTATTGCTTTTTTCGCATTATCTCAGGATTCTAAAACTATTATAGTCATATTGAGTAAAAAACTACTTTTTGCATTTGCAAGATTTAAAAAAGCATATGTTTCGAGTAAAACTCCCAAAGATGCATTATTTCAGGCATTATTAGCCATTTTTCATGTGTGGTGTAGGAGTTATGTTTAAATAACTGTCATATTGAGTGTTACAGTATACAGTCATATTGAGTAAAACCTCATTTTTGTATTTGCAAACCATTGAAAAACAACTGTATCTAGTAAAACTCAATATCACAGGCATTTTTAGACATTTTGCACGTTTGGATTAGGAATTATGTTTGAATACATTTTTATTGCTTTTTTCGCAATATCTCAGGATTCTAAGTACATTACTGTCAAATTGAGTAACAAATCAAATTTTGTTTTTGCAAACCTTACCAAATGTTTTTTTTTCTGGAAAACTCTCGAAGATGCATTTATTCAGGCATTATTAGACATTTTGCATATGTATTTTTGGAGTTATGTTTCAAAAACTGTCATTTTGAGTGTGACCAATATGAGGCCAGTAAAATCTAATATTTGTATTTGTGATTCTTTCCAAAATACCTGATTCTGCTAAAACTCACATAAATTCAATAATAAAGGCTTTTTAAGACACATTTCATATTTGGTTTTGGAGTTATGATTATAAACCTTTCATATTTAGTATGACAGTTACACTGTTATATTGAATAAAAAAACTAACTTGTGTCTTTGCAAACCTTATAAAAGATCATTTTTCTAGTACAACTAACCAAAAAACATATCTCTAGGCATTATTAGCCATTTTGCATGTGTTGTTTAGAAGTTATGTTTGAATACATTTTTATTGCTTTTTTCGCATTATCTCAGGATTCTAAGACTATTATAGTCATATTGAGTAAAAAACTACTTTTTGCATTTGCAAGATTTAAAAAAGCATATGTTTCGAGTAAAACTCCCAAAGATGCATTATTTCAGGCATTATTAGCCATTTTTCATGTGTGGTGTAGGAGTTATGTTTAAATAACTGTCATATTGAGTGTTACAGTATACAGTCATATTGAGTAAAACCTCATTTTTGTATTTGCAAACCATAGAAAAACAACTGTATCTAGTAAAACTCACATGTATTCAATATCACAGGCCTTTTTAGACATTTTACACGTTTGGATTAGGAATTATGTTTGAATACATTTTTATTGCTTTTTTCGCATTATCTCAGGATTCTAAGTACATTTCTGTCAAATTGAGTAACAAATCAAATTTTGTTTTTGCAAACCTTACCAAATGTTTTTTTTTCTGGAAAACTCTCGAAGATGCATTTATTCAGGCATTATTAGACATTTTGCATATGTATTTTTGGAGTTATGTTTCAAAAACTGTCATTTTGAGTGTGACCAATATGAGGCCAGTAAAATCTAATATTTGTATTTGTGATTCTTTCCAAAATACCTGATTCTGCTAAAACTCACATGGATTCAATAATAAAGGCTTTTTAAGACACATTTCATATTTGGTTTTGGAGTTATGATTATAAACCTTTCATATTTAGTATGACAGTTACACTGTTATATTGAATAAAAAAACTAACTTGTGTCTTTGCAAACCTTACAAAAGATCATTTTTTTAGTACAACTAACAAAAAAACATATCTCTAGGAATTATTAGCCATTTTGCATGTGTTGTTTAGAAGTTGTGTGAATACATTTTTATTGCTTTTTTCGCATTATCTCAGGATTCTAAGACTATTATAGTCATATTGAGTAAAAAACTACTTTTTGCATTTGCAAGATTTAAAAAAGCATATGTTTCGAGTAAAACTCCCAAAGATGCATTATTTCAGGCATTATTAGCCATTTTTCATGAGTGGTGTAGGAGTTATGTTTAAATAACTGTCATATTGAGTGTTACAGTATACAGTCATATTGAGTAAAACCTCATTTTTGTATTTGCAAACCATAGAAAAACAACTGTATCTAGTAAAACGCACATGTATTCAATATCACAGGCATTTTTAGACATTTTGCAGGTTTGGATAAGGAATTATGTTTGAATACATTTTTATTGCTTTTTTCGCATTATCTCAGGATTCTAAGTACATTACTGTCAAATTGAGTAACAAATCAAATGTTGTTTTTGCAAACCTTACCAAATGTTTTTTTTTTCAGGAAAACTCTCCAAGATGCATTTCTTCAGGCATTATTAGACATTTTGAATGTGTATTTTTGGAGTTATGTTTCAAAAACTGTCATTTTGAATGTGACCAATATGAGGCCAGTAAAATCTAATATTTGTATTTGTGATTCTTTCCAAAATATCTGATTCTGCTATAACTTACATAAATTCAATATTAAAGGCTTTTCAAGACAAATGTCATATTTGGTTTTGGAGTTATCATTATAAACCTTTCATATTTAGTATGACAGTTACACTGTTATATTGAATAAAAAAATTAACTTGTGTCTTTGCAAACCTTACAAAAGATAATTTTTCTAGTACAACTAACAAAAAAACATATCTCTAGGCATTATTAGCCATTTTGCATGTGTTGTTTAGAAGTTGTGTGAATACATTTTTTATTGCTTTTTTCGCATTATCTCAGGATTCTAAGACTATTATAGTCATATTGAGTAAAAAACTACTTTTTGCATTTGCAAGATTTAAAAAAGCATATGTTTCGAGTAAAACTCCTAAAGATGCATTATTTCAGGCATTATTAGCCATTTTTCATGTGTGGTGTAGGAGTTATGTTTAAATAACTGTCATATTGAGTGTTACAGTATACAGTCATATTGAGTAAAACCTAATTTTTGTATTTGCAAACCATAGAAAAACAACTGTATCTAGTAAAACTCACATGTATTCAATATCACAGGCATTTTTAGACATTTTGCAGGTTTGGATTAGGAATTATGTTTGAATACATTTTTATTGCTTTTTTCGCATTTTCTCAGGATTCTAAGTACATTACTGTCAAATTGAGTAACAAATCAAATTTTGTTTTTGCAAACCTTACCAAATGTTTTTTTCTGGAAAACTCTCGAAGATGCATTTCTTCAGGCATTATTAGACATTTTGCATGTGTATTTTTGGAGCTATGTTTCAAAAACTGTCCTTTTGAGTGTGACCAATATGAGGCCAGTAAAATCTAATATTTGTATTTGTGATTCTTTCCAAAATATCTGATTCTGCTATAACTTACATAAATTCAATATTAAAGGCTTTTCAAGACAAATGTCATATTTGGTTTTGGAGTTATCATTATAAACCTTTCATATTTAGTATGACAGTTACACTGTTATATTGAATAAAAAAATTAACTTGTGTCTTTGCAAACCTTACAAAAGATAATTTTTCTAGTACAACT
Organism: Nerophis ophidion; assembly: GCF_033978795.1. NCBI lineage: Eukaryota > Metazoa > Chordata > Actinopteri > Syngnathiformes > Syngnathidae > Nerophis > Nerophis ophidion. Next base: position 19,814 of record NW_026907202.1, on the reverse strand, counting down.
AACAGAAAAACATATCTCTAGGCATTATTAGCCATTTTGCATGTGTTGTTTAGAAGTTGTGTGAATACATTTTTTATTGCTTTTTTCGCATTATCTCAGGATTCTAAGACTATTATAGTCATATTGAGTAAAAAACTACTTTTTGCATTTGCAAGATTTAAAAAAGCATATGTTTCGAGTAAAACTCCCAAAGATGCATTATTTCAGGCATTATTAGCCATTTTTCATGTGTGGTGTAGGAGTTATGTTTAAATAACTGTCATATTGAGTGTTACAGTATACAGTCATATTGAGTAAAACCTCATTTTTGTATTTGCAAACCATAGAAAAACAACTGTATCTAGTAAAACTCACATGTATTCAATATCACAGGCCTTTTTAGACATTTTGCAGGTTTGGATTAGGAATTATGTTTGAATACATTTTTATTGCTTTTTTCGCATTATCTCAGGATTCTAAGTACATTACTGTCAAATTGAGTAACAAATCAAATTTTGTTTTTGCAAACCTTACCAAATGTCTTTTTTTTCAGGAAAACTCTCGAAGATGCATTTCTTCAGGCATTATTAGACATTTTGCATATGTATTTTTGGAGTTATGTTTCAAAAACTGTCATTTTGAGTGTGACCAATATGAGGCCAGTAAAATCTAATATTTGTATTTGTGATTCTTTCCAAAATACCTGATTCTGCTAAAACTCACATAGATTCAATATTAAAGGCTTTTTAAGACAAATTTCATATTTGGTTTTGGAGTTATGATTATAAACCTTTCATATTTAGTATGACAGTTACACTGTTATATTGAATAAAAAAACTAACTTGTGTCTTTGCAAACCTTACAAAAGATCATTTTTCTAGTACAACTAACAAAAAAACATATCTCTAGGAATTATTAGCCATTTTGCATGTGTTGTTTAGAAGTTGTGTGAATACATTTTTATTGCTTTTTTCGCATTATCTCAGGATTCTAAGACTATTATAGTCATATTGAGTAAAACACTACTTTTTGCATTTGCAATATTTAAAAAAGCATATGTTTCGAGTAAAACTCCCAAAGATGCATTATTTCAGGCATTATTAGCCATTTTTCATGTGTGGTGTAGGAATTATGTTTAAATAACTGTCATATTGAGTGTTACAGTATACAGTCATATTGAGTAAAACCTCATTTTTGTATTTGCAAACCATAGAAAAACAACTGTATCTAGTAAAACGCACATGTATTCAATATCACAGGCATTTTTAGACATTTTGCAGGTTTGGATAAGGAATTATGTTTGAATACATTTTTATTGCTTTTTTCGCATTATCTCAGGATTCTAAGTACATTACTGTCAAATTGAGTAACAAATCAAATTTTGATTTTGCAAACCTTACCAAATGTTTTTTTTTAGGAAAACTCTCGAATATGCATTTCTTCAGGCATTATTAGACATTTTGCATGTGTATTTTTGGAGTTATGTTTCAAAAACTGTCATTTTGAGTGTGACCAATATGAGGCCAGTAAAATCTAATATTTGTATTTGTGATTCTTTCCAAAATACCTGATTCTGCTAAAACTCACATAGATTCAATATTAAAGGCTTTTTAAGACAAATTTCATATATGGTTTTGGAGTTATGATTATAAACCTTTCATATTTAGTATGACAGTTATACTGTTATATTGAATAAAAAAACTAATTTGTGTCTTTGCAAACCTTATAAAAGATCATTTTTCTAGTACAACTAACCAAAAAACATATCTCTAGGCATTATTAGCCATTTTGCATGTGTTGTTTAGAAGTTATGTTTGAATACATTTTTATTGCTTTTTTCGCATTATCTCAGGATTCTAAAACTATTATAGTCATATTGAGTAAAAAACTACTTTTTGCATTTGCAAGATTTAAAAAAGCATATGTTTCGAGTAAAACTCCCAAAGATGCATTATTTCAGGCATTATTAGCCATTTTTCATGTGTGGTGTAGGAGTTATGTTTAAATAACTGTCATATTGAGTGTTACAGTATACAGTCATATTGAGTAAAACCTCATTTTTGTATTTGCAAACCATTGAAAAACAACTGTATCTAGTAAAACTCAATATCACAGGCATTTTTAGACATTTTGCACGTTTGGATTAGGAATTATGTTTGAATACATTTTTATTGCTTTTTTCGCAATATCTCAGGATTCTAAGTACATTACTGTCAAATTGAGTAACAAATCAAATTTTGTTTTTGCAAACCTTACCAAATGTTTTTTTTTCTGGAAAACTCTCGAAGATGCATTTATTCAGGCATTATTAGACATTTTGCATATGTATTTTTGGAGTTATGTTTCAAAAACTGTCATTTTGAGTGTGACCAATATGAGGCCAGTAAAATCTAATATTTGTATTTGTGATTCTTTCCAAAATACCTGATTCTGCTAAAACTCACATGGATTCAATAATAAAGGCTTTTTAAGACACATTTCATATTTGGTTTTGGAGTTATGATTATAAACCTTTCATATTTAGTATGACAGTTACACTGTTATATTGAATAAAAAAACTAACTTGTGTCTTTGCAAACCTTACAAAAGATCATTTTTTTAGTACAACTAACAAAAAAACATATCTCTAGGAATTATTAGCCATTTTGCATGTGTTGTTTAGAAGTTGTGTGAATACATTTTTATTGCTTTTTTCGCATTATCTCAGGATTCTAAGACTATTATAGTCATATTGAGTAAAAAACTACTTTTTGCATTTGCAAGATTTAAAAAAGCATATGTTTCGAGTAAAACTCCCAAAGATGCATTATTTCAGGCATTATTAGCCATTTTTCATGAGTGGTGTAGGAGTTATGTTTAAATAACTGTCATATTGAGTGTTACAGTATACAGTCATATTGAGTAAAACCTCATTTTTGTATTTGCAAACCATAGAAAAACAACTGTATCTAGTAAAACGCACATGTATTCAATATCACAGGCATTTTTAGACATTTTGCAGGTTTGGATAAGGAATTATGTTTGAATACATTTTTATTGCTTTTTTCGCATTATCTCAGGATTCTAAGTACATTACTGTCAAATTGAGTAACAAATCAAATGTTGTTTTTGCAAACCTTACCAAATGTTTTTTTTTTCAGGAAAACTCTCCAAGATGCATTTCTTCAGGCATTATTAGACATTTTGAATGTGTATTTTTGGAGTTATGTTTCAAAAACTGTCATTTTGAATGTGACCAATATGAGGCCAGTAAAATCTAATATTTGTATTTGTGATTCTTTCCAAAATATCTGATTCTGCTATAACTTACATAAATTCAATATTAAAGGCTTTTCAAGACAAATGTCATATTTGGTTTTGGAGTTATCATTATAAACCTTTCATATTTAGTATGACAGTTACACTGTTATATTGAATAAAAAAATTAACTTGTGTCTTTGCAAACCTTACAAAAGATAATTTTTCTAGTACAACTAACAAAAAAACATATCTCTAGGCATTATTAGCCATTTTGCATGTGTTGTTTAGAAGTTGTGTGAATACATTTTTTATTGCTTTTTTCGCATTATCTCAGGATTCTAAGACTATTATAGTCATAATGAGTAAAAAACTACTTTTTGCATTTGCAAGATTTAAAAAAGCATATGTTTCGAGTAAAACTCCTAAAGATGCATTATTTCAGGCATTATTAGCCATTTTTCATGTGTGGTGTAGGAGTTATGTTTAAATAACTGTCATATTGAGTGTTACAGTATACAGTCATATTGAGTAAAACCTAATTTTTGTATTTGCAAACCATAGAAAAACAACTGTATCTAGTAAAACTCACATGTATTCAATATCACAGGCATTTTTAGACATTTTGCAGGTTTGGATTAGGAATTATGTTTGAATACATTTTTATTGCTTTTTTCGCATTTTCTCAGGATTCTAAGTACATTACTGTCAAATTGAGTAACAAATCAAATTTTGTTTTTGCAAACCTTACCAAATGTTTTTTTCTGGAAAACTCTCGAAGATGCATTTCTTCAGGCATTATTAGACATTTTGCATGTGTATTTTTGGAGCTATGTTTCAAAAACTGTCCTTTTGAGTGTGACCAATATGAGGCCAGTAAAATCTAATATTTGTATTTGTGATTCTTTCCAAAATATCTGATTCTGCTATAACTTACATAAATTCAATATTAAAGGCTTTTCAAGACAAATGTCATATTTGGTTTTGGAGTTATCATTATAAACCTTTCATATTTAGTATGACAGTTACACTGTTATATTGAATAAAAAAATTAACTTGTGTCTTTGCAAACCTTACAAAAGATAATTTTTCTAGTACAACTAACAGAAAAACATATCTCTAGGCATTATTAGCCATTTTGCATGTGTTGTTTAGAAGTTGTGTGAATACATTTTTTATTGCTTTTTTCGCATTATCTCAGGATTCTAAGACTATTATAGTCATATTGAGTAAAAAACTACTTTTTGCATTTGCAAGATTTAAAAAAGCATATGTTTCGAGTAAAACTCCCAAAGATGCATTATTTCAGGCATTATTAGCCATTTTTCATGTGTGGTGTAGGAGTTATGTTTAAATAACTGTCATATTGAGTGTTACAGTATACAGTCATATTGAGTAAAACCTCATTTTTGTATTTGCAAACCATAGAAAAACAACTGTATCTAGTAAAACTCACATGTATTCAATATCACAGGCATTTTTAGACATTTTGCAGGTTTGGATTAGGAATTATGTTTGAATACATTTTTATTGCTTTTTTCGCATTTTCTCAGGATTCTAAGTACATTACTGTCAAATTGAGTAACAAATCAAATTTTGTTTTTGCAAACCTTACCAAATGTTTTTTTCTGGAAAACTCTCGAAGATGCATTTCTTCAGGCATTATTAGACATTTTGCATGTGTATTTTTGGAGCTATGTTTCAAAAACTGTCCTTTTGAGTGTGACCAATATGAGGCCAGTAAAATCTAATATTTGTATTTGTGATTTTTTCCAAAATACCTGATTCTGCTAAAACTCACATAAATTCAATAATAAAGGCTTTTTAAGACAAATTTCATATTTGGTTTTGGAGTTATGATTATAAACCTTTCATATTTAGTATGACAGTTACACTGTTATATTGAATAAAAAAACTAACTTGTGTCTTTGCAAACCTTATAAAAGATCATTTTTCTAGTACAACTAACCAAAAAACATATCTCTAGGCATTATTAGCCATTTTGCATGTGTTGTTTAGAAGTTATGTTTGAATACATTTTCATTGCTTTTTTTGCATTATCTCAGGATTCTAAGACTATTATAGTCATATTGAGTAAAAAACTACTTTTTGCATTTGCAAGATTTAAAAAAGCATATGTTTCGAGTAAAACTCCCAAAGATGCATTATTTCAGGCATTATTAGCCATTTTTCATGTGTGGTGTAGGAGTTATGTTTAAATAACTGTCATATTGAGTGTTACAGTATACAGTCATATTGAGTAAAACCTCATTTTTGTATTTGCAAACCATTGAAAAACAACTGTATCTGGTAAAACTCACATGTATTCAATATCACAGGCCTTTTTAGACATTTTGCAGGTTTGGATTAGGAATTATGTTTGAATACATTTTTATTGCTTTTTTCGCATTATCTCAGGATTCTAAGTACATTACTGTCAAATTGAGTAACAAATCAAATTTTGTTTTTGCAAACCTTACCAAATGTCTTTTTTTTCAGGAAAACTCTCGAAGATGCATTTCTTCAGGCATTATTAGACATTTTGCATATGTATTTTTGGAGTTATGTTTCAAAAACTGTCATTTTGAGTGTGACCAATATGAGGCCAGTAAAATCTAATATTTGTATTTGTGATTCTTTCCAAAATACCTGATTCTGCTAAAACTCACATAGATTCAATATTAAAGGCTTTTTAAGACAAATTTCATATTTGGTTTTGGAGTTATGATTATAAACCTTTCATATTTAGTATGACAGTTACACTGTTATATTGAATAAAAAAACTAACTTGTGTCTTTGCAAACCTTACAAAAGATCATTTTTCTAGTACAACTAACAAAAAAACATATCTCTAGGAATTATTAGCCATTTTGCATGTGTTGTTTAGAAGTTGTGTGAATACATTTTTATTGCTTTTTTCGCATTATCTCAGGATTCTAAGACTATTATAGTCATATTGAGTAAAACACTACTTTTTGCATTTGCAATATTTAAAAAAGCATATGTTTCGAGTAAAACTCCCAAAGATGCATTATTTCAGGCATTATTAGCCATTTTTCATGTGTGGTGTAGGAATTATGTTTAAATAACTGTCATATTGAGTGTTACAGTATACAGTCATATTGAGTAAAACCTCATTTTTGTATTTGCAAACCATAGAAAAACAACTGTATCTAGTAAAACGCACATGTATTCAATATCACAGGCATTTTTAGACATTTTGCAGGTTTGGATAAGGAATTATGTTTGAATACATTTTTATTGCTTTTTTCGCATTATCTCAGGATTCTAAGTACATTACTGTCAAATTGAGTAACAAATCAAATTTTGATTTTGCAAACCTTACCAAATGTTTTTTTTTAGGAAAACTCTCGAATATGCATTTCTTCAGGCATTATTAGACATTTTGCATGTGTATTTTTGGAGTTATGTTTCAAAAACTGTCATTTTGAGTGTGACCAATATGAGGCCAGTAAAATCTAATATTTGTATTTGTGATTCTTTCCAAAATACCTGATTCTGCTAAAACTCACATAGATTCAATATTAAAGGCTTTTTAAGACAAATTTCATATATGGTTTTGGAGTTATGATTATAAACCTTTCATATTTAGTATGACAGTTATACTGTTATATTGAATAAAAAAACTAATTTGTGTCTTTGCAAACCTTATAAAAGATCATTTTTCTAGTACAACTAACCAAAAAACATATCTCTAGGCATTATTAGCCATTTTGCATGTGTTGTTTAGAAGTTATGTTTGAATACATTTTTATTGCTTTTTTCGCATTATCTCAGGATTCTAAAACTATTATAGTCATATTGAGTAAAAAACTACTTTTTGCATTTGCAAGATTTAAAAAAGCATATGTTTCGAGTAAAACTCCCAAAGATGCATTATTTCAGGCATTATTAGCCATTTTTCATGTGTGGTGTAGGAGTTATGTTTAAATAACTGTCATATTGAGTGTTACAGTATACAGTCATATTGAGTAAAACCTCATTTTTGTATTTGCAAACCATTGAAAAACAACTGTATCTAGTAAAACTCAATATCACAGGCATTTTTAGACATTTTGCACGTTTGGATTAGGAATTATGTTTGAATACATTTTTATTGCTTTTTTCGCAATATCTCAGGATTCTAAGTACATTACTGTCAAATTGAGTAACAAATCAAATTTTGTTTTTGCAAACCTTACCAAATGTTTTTTTTTCTGGAAAACTCTCGAAGATGCATTTATTCAGGCATTATTAGACATTTTGCATATGTATTTTTGGAGTTATGTTTCAAAAACTGTCATTTTGAGTGTGACCAATATGAGGCCAGTAAAATCTAATATTTGTATTTGTGATTCTTTCCAAAATACCTGATTCTGCTAAAACTCACATGGATTCAATAATAAAGGCTTTTTAAGACACATTTCATATTTGGTTTTGGAGTTATGATTATAAACCTTTCATATTTAGTATGACAGTTACACTGTTATATTGAATAAAAAAACTAACTTGTGTCTTTGCAAACCTTACAAAAGATCATTTTTTTAGTACAACTAACAAAAAAACATATCTCTAGGAATTATTAGCCATTTTGCATGTGTTGTTTAGAAGTTGTGTGAATACATTTTTATTGCTTTTTTCGCATTATCTCAGGATTCTAAGACTATTATAGTCATATTGAGTAAAAAACTACTTTTTGCATTTGCAAGATTTAAAAAAGCATATGTTTCGAGTAAAACTCCCAAAGATGCATTATTTCAGGCATTATTAGCCATTTTTCATGAGTGGTGTAGGAGTTATGTTTAAATAACTGTCATATTGAGTGTTACAGTATACAGTCATATTGAGTAAAACCTCATTTTTGTATTTGCAAACCATAGAAAAACAACTGTATCTAGTAAAACGCACATGTATTCAATATCACAGGCATTTTTAGACATTTTGCAGGTTTGGATAAGGAATTATGTTTGAATACATTTTTATTGCTTTTTTCGCATTATCTCAGGATTCTAAGTACATTACTGTCAAATTGAGTAACAAATCAAATGTTGTTTTTGCAAACCTTACCAAATGTTTTTTTTTTCAGGAAAACTCTCCAAGATGCATTTCTTCAGGCATTATTAGACATTTTGAATGTGTATTTTTGGAGTTATGTTTCAAAAACTGTCATTTTGAATGTGACCAATATGAGGCCAGTAAAATCTAATATTTGTATTTGTGATTCTTTCCAAAATATCTGATTCTGCTATAACTTACATAAATTCAATATTAAAGGCTTTTCAAGACAAATGTCATATTTGGTTTTGGAGTTATCATTATAAACCTTTCATATTTAGTATGACAGTTACACTGTTATATTGAATAAAAAAATTAACTTGTGTCTTTGCAAACCTTACAAAAGATAATTTTTCTAGTACAACTAACAAAAAAACATATCTCTAGGCATTATTAGCCATTTTGCATGTGTTGTTTAGAAGTTGTGTGAATACATTTTTTATTGCTTTTTTCGCATTATCTCAGGATTCTAAGACTATTATAGTCATATTGAGTAAAAAACTACTTTTTGCATTTGCAAGATTTAAAAAAGCATATGTTTCGAGTAAAACTCCTAAAGATGCATTATTTCAGGCATTATTAGCCATTTTTCATGTGTGGTGTAGGAGTTATGTTTAAATAACTGTCATATTGAGTGTTACAGTATACAGTCATATTGAGTAAAACCTAATTTTTGTATTTGCAAACCATAGAAAAACAACTGTATCTAGTAAAACTCACATGTATTCAATATCACAGGCATTTTTAGACATTTTGCAGGTTTGGATTAGGAATTATGTTTGAATACATTTTTATTGCTTTTTTCGCATTTTCTCAGGATTCTAAGTACATTACTGTCAAATTGAGTAACAAATCAAATTTTGTTTTTGCAAACCTTACCAAATGTTTTTTTCTGGAAAACTCTCGAAGATGCATTTCTTCAGGCATTATTAGACATTTTGCATGTGTATTTTTGGAGCTATGTTTCAAAAACTGTCCTTTTGAGTGTGACCAATATGAGGCCAGTAAAATCTAATATTTGTATTTGTGATTCTTTCCAAAATATCTGATTCTGCTATAACTTACATAAATTCAATATTAAAGGCTTTTCAAGACAAATGTCATATTTGGTTTTGGAGTTATCATTATAAACCTTTCATATTTAGTATGACAGTTACACTGTTATATTGAATAAAAAAATTAACTTGTGTCTTTGCAAACCTTACAAAAGATAATTTTTCTAGTACAACTAACAGAAAAACATATCTCTAGGCATTATTAGCCATTTTGCATGTGTTGTTTAGAAGTTGTGTGAATACATTTTTTATTGCTTTTTTCGCATTATCTCAGGATTCTAAGACTATTATAGTCATATTGAGTAAAAAACTACTTTTTGCATTTGCAAGATTTAAAAAGCATATGTTTCGAGTAAAACTCCCAAAGATGCATTATTTCAGGCATTATTAGCCATTTTTCATGTGTGGTGTAGGAGTTATGTTTAAATAACTGTCATATTGAGTGTTACAGTATACAGTCATATTGAGTAAAACCTCATTTTTGTATTTGCAAACCATAGAAAAACAACTGTATCTAGTAAAACTCACATGTATTCAATATCACAGGCATTTTTAGACATTTTGCAGGTTTGGATTAGGAATTATGTTTGAATACATTTTTATTGCTTTTTTCGCATTTTCTCAGGATTCTAAGTACATTACTGTCAAATTGAGTAACAAATCAAATTTTGTTTTTGCAAACCTTACCAAATGTTTTTTTCTGGAAAACTCTCGAAGATGCATTTCTTCAGGCATTATTAGACATTTTGCATGTGTATTTTTGGAGCTATGTTTCAAAAACTGTCATTTTGAGTGTGACCAATATGAGGCCAGTAAAATCTAATATTTGTATTTGTGATTTTTTCCAAAATACCTGATTCTGCTAAAACTCACATAAATTCAATAATAAAGGCTTTTTAAGACAAATTTCATATTTGGTTTTGGAGTTATGATTATAAACCTTTCATATTTAGTATGACAGTTACACTGTTATATTGAATAAAAAAACTAACTTGTGTCTTTGCAAACCTTATAAAAGATCATTTTTCTAGTACAACTAACCAAAAAACATATCTCTAGGCATTATTAGCCATTTTGCATGTGTTGTTTAGAAGTTATGTTTGAATACATTTTCATTGCTTTTTTTGCATTATCTCAGGATTCTAAGACTATTATAGTCATATTGAGTAAAAACTACTTTTTGCATTTGCAAGATTTAAAAAAGCATATGTTTCGAGTAAAACTCCCAAAGATGCATTATTTCAGGCATTATTAGCCATTTTTCATGTGTGGTGTAGGAGTTATGTTTAAATAACTGTCATATTGAGTGTTACAGTATACAGTCATATTGAGTAAAACCTCATTTTTGTATTTGCAAACCATTGAAAAACAACTGTATCTGGTAAAACTCACATGTATTCAATATCACAGGCCTTTTTAGACATTTGCAGGTTTGGATTAGGAATTATGTTTGAATACATTTTTATTGCTTTTTTCGCATTATCTCAGGATTCTAAGTACATTACTGTCAAATTGAGTAACAAATCAAATTTTGTTTTTGCAAACCTTACCAAATGTCTTTTTATTCGGGAAAACTCTCGAAGATGCATTTCTTCAGGCATTATTAGACATTTTGCATATGTATTTTTGGAGTTATGTTTCAAAAACTGTCATTTTGAGTGTGACCAATATGAGGCCAGTAAAATCTAATATTTGTATTTGTGATTCTTTCCAAAATACCTGATTCTGCTAAAACTCACATAGATTCAATATTAAAGGCTTTTTAAGACAAATTTCATATTTGGTTTTGGAGTTATGATTATAAACCTTTCATATTTAGTATGACAGTTACACTGTTATATTGAATAAAAAAACTAACTTGTGTCTTTGCAAACCTTACAAAAGATCATTTTTCTAGTACAACTAACAAAAAAACATATCTCTAGGAATTATTAGCCATTTTGCATGTGTTGTTTAGAAGTTGTGTGAATACATTTTTATTGCTTTTTTCGCATTATCTCAGGATTCTAAGACTATTATAGTCATATTGAGTAAAACACTACTTTTTGCATTTGCAATATTTAAAAAAGCATATGTTTCGAGTAAAACTCCCAAAGATGCATTATTTCAGGCATTATTAGCCATTTTTCATGTGTGGTGTAGGAGTTATGTTTAAATAACTGTCATATTGAGTGTTACAGTATACAGTCATATTGAGTAAAACCTCATTTTTGTATTTGCAAACCATAGAAAAACAACTGTATCTAGTAAAACGCACATGTATTCAATATCACAGGCATTTTTAGACATTTTGCAGGTTTGGATAAGGAATTATGTTTGAATACATTTTTATTGCTTTTTTCGCATTATCTCAGGATTCTAAGTACATTACTGTCAAATTGAGTAACAAATCAAATTTTGATTTTGCAAACCTTACCAAATGTTTTTTTTTAGGAAAACTCTCGAATATGCATTTCTTCAGGCATTATTAGACATTTTGCATGTGTATTTTTGGAGTTATGTTTCAAAAACTGTCATTTTGAGTGTGACCAATATGAGGCCAGTAAAATCTAATATTTGTATTTGTGATTCTTTCCAAAATACCTGATTCTGCTAAAACTCACATAGATTCAATATTAAAGGCTTTTTAAGACAAATTTCATATATGGTTTTGGAGTTATGATTATAAACCTTTCATATTTAGTATGACAGTTATACTGTTATATTGAATAAAAAAACTAATTTGTGTCTTTGCAAACCTTATAAAAGATCATTTTTCTAGTACAACTAACCAAAAAACATATCTCTAGGCATTATTAGCCATTTTGCATGTGTTGTTTAGAAGTTATGTTTGAATACATTTTTATTGCTTTTTTCGCATTATCTCAGGATTCTAAAACTATTATAGTCATATTGAGTAAAAAACTACTTTTTGCATTGCAAGATTTAAAAAAGCATATGTTTCGAGTAAAACTCCAAAGATGCATTATTTCAGGCATTATTAGCCATTTTCATGTGTGGTGTAGGAGTTATGTTTAAATAACTGTCATATTGAGTGTTACAGTATACAGTCATATTGAGTAAAACCTCATTTTTGTATTTGCAAACCATTGAAAAACAACTGTATCTAGTAAAACTCAATATCACAGGCATTTTTAGACATTTTGCACGTTTGGATTAGGAATTATGTTTGAATACATTTTTATTGCTTTTTTCGCAATATCTCAGGATTCTAAGTACATTACTGTCAAATTGAGTAACAAATCAAATTTTGTTTTTGCAAACCTTACCAAATGTTTTTTTTTCTGGAAAACTCTCGAAGATGCATTTATTCAGGCATTATTAGACATTTTGCATATGTATTTTTGGAGTTATGTTTCAAAAACTGTCATTTTGAGTGTGACCAATATGAGGCCAGTAAAATCTAATATTTGTATTTGTGATTCTTTCCAAAATACCTGATTCTGCTAAAACTCACATAAATTCAATAATAAAGGCTTTTTAAGACACATTTCATATTTGGTTTTGGAGTTATGATTATAAACCTTTCATATTTAGTATGACAGTTACACTGTTATATTGAATAAAAAAAACTAACTTGTGTCTTTGCAAACCTTACAAAAGATCATTTTTTTAGTACAACTAACAAAAAAACATATCTCTAGGAATTATTAGCCATTTTGCATGTGTTGTTTAGAAGTTGTGTGAATACATTTTTATTGCTTTTTTCGCATTATCTCAGGATTCTAAGACTATTATAGTCATATTGAGTAAAAAACTACTTTTTGCATTTGCAAGATTTAAAAAAGCATATGTTTCGAGTAAAACTCCCAAAGATGCATTATTTCAGGCATTATTAGCCATTTTTCATGAGTGGTGTAGGAGTTATGTTTAAATAACTGTCATATTGAGTGTTACAGTATACAGTCATATTGAGTAAAACCTCATTTTTGTATTTGCAAACCATAGAAAAACAACTGTATCTAGTAAAACGCACATGTATTCAATATCACAGGCATTTTTAGACATTTTGCAGGTTTGGATAAGGAATTATGTTTGAATACATTTTTATTGCTTTTTTCGCATTATCTCAGGATTCTAAGTACATTACTGTCAAATTGAGTAACAAATCAAATGTTGTTTTTGCAAACCTTACCAAATGTTTTTTTTTTCAGGAAAACTCTCCAAGATGCATTTCTTCAGGCATTATTAGACATTTTGAATGTGTATTTTTGGAGTTATGTTTCAAAAACTGTCATTTTGAATGTGACCAATATGAGGCCAGTAAAATCTAATATTTGTATTTGTGATTCTTTCCAAAATATCTGATTCTGCTATAACTTACATAAATTCAATATTAAAGGCTTTTCAAGACAAATGTCATATTTGGTTTTGGAGTTATCATTATAAACCTTTCATATTTAGTATGACAGTTACACTGTTATATTGAATAAAAAAATTAACTTGTGTCTTTGCAAACCTTACAAAAGATAATTTTTCTAGTACAACTAACAAAAAAACATATCTCTAGGCATTATTAGCCATTTTGCATGTGTTGTTTAGAAGTTGTGTGAATACATTTTTTATTGCTTTTTTCGCATTATCTCAGGATTCTAAGACTATTATAGTCATATTGAGTAAAAAACTACTTTTTGCATTTGCAAGATTTAAAAAAGCATATGTTTCGAGTAAAACTCCTAAAGATGCATTATTTCAGGCATTATTAGCCATTTTTCATGTGTGGTGTAGGAGTTATGTTTAAATAACTGTCATATTGAGTGTTACAGTATACAGTCATATTGAGTAAAACCTAATTTTTGTATTTGCAAACCATAGAAAAACAACTGTATCTAGTAAAACTCACATGTATTCAATATCACAGGCATTTTTAGACATTTTGCAGGTTTGGATTAGGAATTATGTTTGAATACATTTTTATTGCTTTTTTCGCATTTTCTCAGGATTCTAAGTACATTACTGTCAAATTGAGTAACAAATCAAATTTTGTTTTTGCAAACCTTACCAAATGTTTTTTTCTGGAAAACTCTCGAAGATGCATTTCTTCAGGCATTATTAGACATTTTGCATGTGTATTTTTGGAGCTATGTTTCAAAAACTGTCCTTTTGAGTGTGACCAATATGAGGCCAGTAAAATCTAATATTTGTATTTGTGATTCTTTCCAAAATATCTGATTCTGCTATAACTTACATAAATTCAATATTAAAGGCTTTTCAAGACAAATGTCATATTTGGTTTTGGAGTTATCATTATAAACCTTTCATATTTAGTATGACAGTTACACTGTTATATTGAATAAAAAAATTAACTTGTGTCTTTGCAAACCTTACAAAAGATAATTTTTCTAGTACAACTAACAGAAAAACATATCTCTAGGCATTATTAGCCATTTTGCATGTGTTGTTTAGAAGTTGTGTGAATACATTTTTTATTGCTTTTTTCGCATTATCTCAGGATTCTAAGACTATTATAGTCATATTGAGTAAAAAACTACTTTTTGCATTTGCAAGATTTAAAAAAGCATATGTTTCGAGTAAAACTCCCAAAGATGCATTATTTCAGGCATTATTAGCCATTTTTCATGTGTGGTGTAGGAGTTATGTTTAAATAACTGTCATATTGAGTGTTACAGTATACAGTCATATTGAGTAAAACCTCATTTTTGTATTTGCAAACCATAGAAAAACAACTGTATCTAGTAAAACTCACATGTATTCAATATCACAGGCATTTTTAGACATTTTGCAGGTTTGGATTAGGAATTATGTTTGAATACATTTTTATTGCTTTTTTCGCATTTTCTCAGGATTCTAAGTACATTACTGTCAAATTGAGTAACAAATCAAATTTTGTTTTTGCAAACCTTACCAAATGTTTTTTTCTGGAAAACTCTCGAAGATGCATTTCTTCAGGCATTATTAGACATTTTGCATGTGTATTTTTGGAGCTATGTTTCAAAAACTGTCATTTTGAGTGTGACCAATATGAGGCCAGTAAAATCTAATATTTGTATTTGTGATTTTTTCCAAAATACCTGATTCTGCTAAAACTCACATAAATTCAATAATAAAGGCTTTTTAAGACAAATTTCATATTTGGTTTTGGAGTTATGATTATAAACCTTTCATATTTAGTATGACAGTTACACTGTTATATTGAATAAAAAAACTAACTTGTGTCTTTGCAAACCTTATAAAAGATCATTTTTCTAGTACAACTAACCAAAAAACATATCTCTAGGCATTATTAGCCATTTTGCATGTGTTGTTTAGAAGTTATGTTTGAATACATTTTCATTGCTTTTTTTGCATTATCTCAGGATTCTAAGACTATTATAGTCATATTGAGTAAAAAACTACTTTTTGCATTTGCAAGATTTAAAAAAGCATATGTTTCGAGTAAAACTCCCAAAGATGCATTATTTCAGGCATTATTAGCCATTTTTCATGTGTGGTGTAGGAGTTATGTTTAAATAACTGTCATATTGAGTGTTACAGTATACAGTCATATTGAGTAAAACCTCATTTTTGTATTTGCAAACCATTGAAAAACAACTGTATCTGGTAAAACTCACATGTATTCAATATCACAGGCCTTTTTAGACATTTTGCAGGTTTGGATTAGGAATTATGTTTGAATACATTTTTATTGCTTTTTTCGCATTATCTCAGGATTCTAAGTACATTACTGTCAAATTGAGTAACAAATCAAATTTTGTTTTTGCAAACCTTACCAAATGTCTTTTTTTTCGGGAAAACTCTCGAAGATGCATTTCTTCAGGCATTATTAGACATTTTGCATATGTATTTTTGGAGTTATGTTTCAAAAACTGTCATTTTGAGTGTGACCAATATGAGGCCAGTAAAATCTAATATTTGTATTTGTGATTCTTTCCAAAATACCTGATTCTGCTAAAACTCACATAGATTCAATATTAAAGGCTTTTTAAGACAAATTTCATATTTGGTTTTGGAGTTATGATTATAAACCTTTCATATTTAGTATGACAGTTACACTGTTATATTGAATAAAAAAACTAACTTGTGTCTTTGCAAACCTTACAAAAGATAATTTTTCTAGTACAACTAACAAAAAAACATATCTCTAGGAATTATTAGCCATTTTGCATGTGTTGTTTAGAAGTTGTGTGAATACATTTTTATTGCTTTTTTCGCATTATCTCAGGATTCTAAGACTATTATAGTCATATTGAGTAAAACACTACTTTTTGCATTTGCAATATTTAAAAAAGCATATGTTTCGAGTAAAACTCCCAAAGATGCATTATTTCAGGCATTATTAGCCATTTTTCATGTGTGGTGTAGGAGTTATGTTTAAATAACTGTCATATTGAGTGTTACAGTATACAGTCATATTGAGTAAAACCTCATTTTTGTATTTGCAAACCATAGAAAAACAACTGTATCTAGTAAAACGCACATGTATTCAATATCACAGGCATTTTTAGACATTTTGCAGGTTTGGATAAGGAATTATGTTTGAATACATTTTTATTGCTTTTTTCGCATTATCTCAGGATTCTAAGTACATTACTGTCAAATTGAGTAACAAATCAAATTTTGATTTTGCAAACCTTACCAAATGTTTTTTTTTAGGAAAACTCTCGAATATGCATTTCTTCAGGCATTATTAGACATTTTGCATGTGTATTTTTGGAGTTATGTTTCAAAAACTGTCATTTTGAGTGTGACCAATATGAGGCCAGTAAAATCTAATATTTGTATTTGTGATTCTTTCCAAAATACCTGATTCTGCTAAAAATCACATAGATTCAATATTAAAGGCTTTTTAAGACAAATTTCATATATGGTTTTGGAGTTATGATTATAAACCTTTCATATTTAGTATGACAGTTATACTGTTATATTGAATAAAAAAACTAATTTGTGTCTTTGCAAACCTTATAAAAGATCATTTTTCTAGTACAACTAACCAAAAAACATATCTCTAGGCATTATTAGCCATTTTGCATGTGTTGTTTAGAAGTTATGTTTGAATACATTTTTATTGCTTTTTTCGCATTATCTCAGGATTCTAAAACTATTATAGTCATATTGAGTAAAAAACTACTTTTTGCATTTGCAAGATTTAAAAAAGCATATGTTTCGAGTAAAACTCCCAAAGATGCATTATTTCAGGCATTATTAGCCATTTTTCATGTGTGGTGTAGGAGTTATGTTTAAATAACTGTCATATTGAGTGTTACAGTATACAGTCATATTGAGTAAAACCTCATTTTTGTATTTGCAAACCATTGAAAAACAACTGTATCTAGTAAAACTCAATATCACAGGCATTTTTAGACATTTTGCACGTTTGGATTAGGAATTATGTTTGAATACATTTTTATTGCTTTTTTCGCAATATCTCAGGATTCTAAGTACATTACTGTCAAATTGAGTAACAAATCAAATTTTGTTTTTGCAAACCTTACCAAATGTTTTTTTTTCTGGAAAACTCTCGAAGATGCATTTATTCAGGCATTATTAGACATTTTGCATATGTATTTTTGGAGTTATGTTTCAAAAACTGTCATTTTGAGTGTGACCAATATGAGGCCAGTAAAATCTAATATTTGTATTTGTGATTCTTTCCAAAATACCTGATTCTGCTAAAACTCACATAAATTCAATAATAAAGGCTTTTTAAGACACATTTCATATTTGGTTTTGGAGTTATGATTATAAACCTTTCATATTTAGTATGACAGTTACACTGTTATATTGAATAAAAAAACTAACTTGTGTCTTTGCAAACCTTATAAAAGATCATTTTTCTAGTACAACTAACCAAAAAACATATCTCTAGGCATTATTAGCCATTTTGCATGTGTTGTTTAGAAGTTATGTTTGAATACATTTTTATTGCTTTTTTCGCATTATCTCAGGATTCTAAGACTATTATAGTCATATTGAGTAAAAAACTACTTTTTGCATTTGCAAGATTTAAAAAAGCATATGTTTCGAGTAAAACTCCCAAAGATGCATTATTTCAGGCATTATTAGCCATTTTTCATGTGTGGTGTAGGAGTTATGTTTAAATAACTGTCATATTGAGTGTTACAGTATACAGTCATATTGAGTAAAACCTCATTTTTGTATTTGCAAACCATAGAAAAACAACTGTATCTAGTAAAACTCACATGTATTCAATATCACAGGCCTTTTTAGACATTTTACACGTTTGGATTAGGAATTATGTTTGAATACATTTTTATTGCTTTTTTCGCATTTTCTCAGGATTCTAAGTACATTACTGTCAAATTGAGTAACAAATCAAATTTTGTTTTTGCAAACCTTACCAAATGTTTTTTTCTGGAAAACTCTCGAAGATGCATTTCTTCAGGCATTATTAGACATTTTGCATGTGTATTTTTGGAGCTATGTTTCAAAAACTGTCCTTTTGAGTGTGACCAATATGAGGCCAGTAAAATCTAATATTTGTATTTGTGATTCTTTCCAAAATACCTGATTCTGCTAAAACTCACATAAATTCAATAATAAAGTCTTTTTAAGACAAATTTCATATTTGGTTTTGGAGTTATGATTATAAACCTTTCATATTTAGTATGACAGTTACACTGTTATATTGAATAAAAAAACTAACTTGTGTCTTTGCAAACCTTATAAAAGATCATTTTTCTAGTACAACTAACCAAAAACATATCTCTAGGCATTATTAGCCATTTTGCATGTGTTGTTTAGAAGTTATGTTTGAATACATTTTTATTGCTTTTTTCGCATTATCTCAGGATTCTAAGACTATTATAGTCATATTGAGTAAAAAACTACTTTTTGCATTTGCAAGATTTAAAAAAGCATATGTTTCGAGTAAAACTCCCAAAGATGCATTATTTCAGGCATTATTAGCCATTTTTCATGTGTGGTGTAGGAGTTATGTTTAAATAACTGTCATATTGAGTGTTACAGTATACAGTCATATTGAGTAAAACCTCATTTTTGTATTTGCAAACCATTGAAAAACAACTGTATCTAGTAAAACTCAATATCACAGGCATTTTTAGACATTTTGCACGTTTGGATTAGGAATTATGTTTGAATACATTTTTATTGCTTTTTTCGCAATATCTCAGGATTCTAAGTACATTACTGTCAAATTGAGTAACAAATCAAATTTTGTTTTTGCAAACCTTACCAAATGTTTTTTTTTCTGGAAAACTCTCGAAGATGCATTTATTCAGGCATTATTAGACATTTTGCATATGTATTTTTGGAGTTATGTTTCAAAAACTGTCATTTGAGTGTGACCAATATGAGGCCAGTAAAATCTAATATTTGTATTTGTGATTCTTTCCAAAATACCTGATTCTGCTAAAACTCACATAAATTCAATAATAAAGGCTTTTTAAGACACATTTCATATTTGGTTTTGGAGTTATGATTATAAACCTTTCATATTTAGTATGACAGTTACACTGTTATATTGAATAAAAAAACTAACTTGTGTCT
>NW_026907201.1:47500-72931 GCF_033978795.1 Nerophis ophidion | reverse complement strand
GGCGGGCTGCAGACGGACCGAGCACACCCTTACCCCAACCCTAATCCTAACCCCAAACCTAACCCGCCAGTGCCTC
Source organism: Nerophis ophidion (assembly GCF_033978795.1). NCBI lineage: Eukaryota > Metazoa > Chordata > Actinopteri > Syngnathiformes > Syngnathidae > Nerophis > Nerophis ophidion. The sequence goes on along the minus strand of NW_026907201.1, from coordinate 72,855 downwards.
CAGTCCGTCTTTGGGTGGCGTTCTGCCGGTCGTGGGGCTTCCTGGGGACTCTGTTTGCGAGGGACGTGAGTGCAAGTGGCACCATGTCAGTGTGGTGAGGAGCTCAAACACATTACAGGAGTTGAGGCACAAAAGAACAACCATATTTACATTGTCTTGCGTGGTTGGGCTGAGGGGTCCGTTGTGACACTGCAGGGGAACCGAAGCTCCACCCCCTGTAGAGCTCTCATAAATAAGTCCTCCTCCTACTCCACCGGCTCATTCGCTCTCCAGCTGTCGATGAGGGGACATCCAGCTGTGAAGACAAGTAAGAAGCCGTGTGTTAGAGAACAGCCAACCTGATGAGGTCTGAGGGACCGAAACGCGTCGTTGGACAGCCACAAACATTTGGCCGTGTTTGCCACCACACTGCACACCCAGGAGTTTGGCGTTGTACGCCTTCGGGGTTCTCGGGGGGTTCTGCGACTGGTGTGGGCGTCGCCCGGGCGGGCTGCAGACGGACCGAGCACACCCTTACCCCAACCCTAATCCTAACCCCAAACCTAACCCGCCAGTGCCTCCAGTCCGTCTTTGGGTGGCGTTCTGCCGGTCGTGGGGCTTCCTGGGGACTCTGTTTGCGAGGGACGTGAGTGCAAGTGGCACCATGTCAGTGTGGTGAGGAGCTCAAACACATTACAGGAGTTGAGGCACAAAAGAACAACCATATTTACATTGTCTTGCGTGGTTGGGCTGAGGGGTCCGTTGTGACACTGCAGGGGAACCGAAGCTCCACCCCCTGTAGAGCTCTCATAAATAAGTCCTCCTCCTACTCCACCGGCTCATTCGCTCTCCAGCTGTCGATGAGGGGACATCCAGCTGTGAAGACAAGTAAGAAGCCGTGTGTTAGAGAACAGCCAACCTGATGAGGTCTGAGGGACCGAAACGCGTCGTTGGACAGCCACAAACATTTGGCCGTGTTTGCCACCACACTGCACACCCAGGAGTTTGGCGTTGTACGCCTTCGGGGTTCTCGGGGGGTTCTGCGACTGGTGTGGGCGTCGCCCGGGCGGGCTGCAGACGGACCGAGCACACCCTTACCCCAACCCTAATCCTAACCCCAAACCTAACCCGCCAGTGCCTCCAGTCCGTCTTTGGGTGGCGTTCTGCCGGTCGTGGGGCTTCCTGGGGACTCTGTTTGCGAGGGACGTGAGTGCAAGTGGCACCATGTCAGTGTGGTGAGGAGCTCAAACACATTACAGGAGTTGAGGCACAAAAGAACAACCATATTTACATTGTCTTGCGTGGTTGGGCTGAGGGGTCCGTTGTGACACTGCAGGGGAACCGAAGCTCCACCCCCTGTAGAGCTCTCATAAATAAGTCCTCCTCCTACTCCACCGGCTCATTCGCTCTCCAGCTGTCGATGAGGGGACATCCAGCTGTGAAGACAAGTAAGAAGCCGTGTGTTAGAGAACAGCCAACCTGATGAGGTCTGAGGGACCGAAACGCGTCGTTGGACAGCCACAAACATTTGGCCGTGTTTGCCACCACACTGCACACCCAGGAGTTTGGCGTTGTACGCCTTCGGGGTTCTCGGGGGGTTCTGCGACTGGTGTGGGCGTCGCCCGGGCGGGCTGCAGACGGACCGAGCACACCCTTACCCCAACCCTAATCCTAACCCCAAACCTAACCCGCCAGTGCCTCCAGTCCGTCTTTGGGTGGCGTTCTGCCGGTCGTGGGGCTTCCTGGGGACTCTGTTTGCGAGGGACGTGAGTGCAAGTGGCACCATGTCAGTGTGGTGAGGAGCTCAAACACATTACAGGAGTTGAGGCACAAAAGAACAACCATATTTACATTGTCTTGCGTGGTTGGGCTGAGGGGTCCGTTGTGACACTGCAGGGGAACCGAAGCTCCACCCCCTGTAGAGCTCTCATAAATAAGTCCTCCTCCTACTCCACCGGCTCATTCGCTCTCCAGCTGTCGATGAGGGGACATCCAGCTGTGAAGACAAGTAAGAAGCCGTGTGTTAGAGAACAGCCAACCTGATGAGGTCTGAGGGACCGAAACGCGTCGTTGGACAGCCACAAACATTTGGCCGTGTTTGCCACCACACTGCACACCCAGGAGTTTGGCGTTGTACGCCTTCGGGGTTCTCGGGGGGTTCTGCGACTGGTGTGGGCGTCGCCCGGGCGGGCTGCAGACGGACCGAGCACACCCTTACCCCAACCCTAATCCTAACCCCAAACCTAACCCGCCAGTGCCTCCAGTCCGTCTTTGGGTGGCGTTCTGCCGGTCGTGGGGCTTCCTGGGGACTCTGTTTGCGAGGGACGTGAGTGCAAGTGGCACCATGTCAGTGTGGTGAGGAGCTCAAACACATTACAGGAGTTGAGGCACAAAAGAACAACCATATTTACATTGTCTTGCGTGGTTGGGCTGAGGGGTCCGTTGTGACACTGCAGGGGAACCGAAGCTCCACCCCCTGTAGAGCTCTCATAAATAAGTCCTCCTCCTACTCCACCGGCTCATTCGCTCTCCAGCTGTCGATGAGGGGACATCCAGCTGTGAAGACAAGTAAGAAGCCGTGTGTTAGAGAACAGCCAACCTGATGAGGTCTGAGGGACCGAAACGCGTCGTTGGACAGCCACAAACATTTGGCCGTGTTTGCCACCACACTGCACACCCAGGAGTTTGGCGTTGTACGCCTTCGGGGTTCTCGGGGGGTTCTGCGACTGGTGTGGGCGTCGCCCGGGCGGGCTGCAGACGGACCGAGCACACCCTTACCCCAACCCTAATCCTAACCCCAAACCTAACCCGCCAGTGCCTCCAGTCCGTCTTTGGGTGGCGTTCTGCCGGTCGTGGGGCTTCCTGGGGACTCTGTTTGCGAGGGACGTGAGTGCAAGGGGCACCATGTCAGTGTGGTGAGGAGCTCAAACACATTACAGGAGTTGAGGCACAAAAGAACAACCATATTTACATTGTCTTGCGTGGTTGGGCTGAGGGGTCCGTTGTGACACTGCAGGGGAACCGAAGCTCCACCCCCTGTAGAGCTCTCATAAATAAGTCCTCCTCCTACTCCACCGGCTCATTCGCTCTCCAGCTGTCGATGAGGGGACATCCAGCTGTGAAGACAAGAAAGTAGCCGTGTGTCAGAGAACAGCCAACCTGATGAGGTCTGAGGGACCGAAACGCGTCGTTGGACAGCCAAAAACATTTGGCCGTGTTTGCCACCACACTGCACACCCAGGAGTTTGGCGTTGTACGCCTTCGGGGTTCTCGGGGGGTTCTGCGACTGGTGTGGGCGTCGCCCGGGCGGGCTGCAGACGGACCGAGCACACCCTTACCCCAACCCTAATCCTAACCCCAAACCTAACCCGCCAGTGCCTCCAGTCCGTCTTTGGGTGGCGTTCTGCCGGTCGTGGGGCTTCCTGGGGACTCTGTTTGCGAGGGACGTGAGTGCAAGGGGCACCATGTCAGTGTGGTGAGGAGCTCAAACACATTACAGGAGTTGAGGCACAAAAGAACAACCATATTTACATTGTCTTGCGTGGTTGGGCTGAGGGGTCCGTTGTGACACTGCAGGGGAACCGAAGCTCCACCCCCTGTAGAGCTCTCATAAATAAGTCCTCCTCCTACTCCACCGGCTCATTCGCTCTCCAGCTGTCGATGAGGGGACATCCAGCTGTGAAGACAAGAAAGTAGCCGTGTGTCAGAGAACAGCCAACCTGATGAGGTCTGAGGGACCGAAACGCGTCGTTGGACAGCCAAAAACATTTGGCCGTGTTTGCCACCACACTGCACACCCAGGAGTTTGGCGTTGTACGCCTTCGGGGTTCTCGGGGGGTTCTGCGACTGGTGTGGGCGTCGCCCGGGCGGGCTGCAGACGGACCGAGCACACCCTTACCCCAACCCTAATCCTAACCCCAAACCTAACCCGCCAGTGCCTCCAGTCCGTCTTTGGGTGGCGTTCTGCCGGTCGTGGGGCTTCCTGGGGACTCTGTTTGCGAGGGACGTGAGTGCAAGGGGCACCATGTCAGTGTGGTGAGGAGCTCAAACACATTACAGGAGTTGAGGCACAAAAGAACAACCATATTTACATTGTCTTGCGTGGTTGGGCTGAGGGGTCCGTTGTGACACTGCAGGGGAACCGAAGCTCCACCCCCTGTAGAGCTCTCATAAATAAGTCCTCCTCCTACTCCACCGGCTCATTCGCTCTCCAGCTGTCGATGAGGGGACATCCAGCTGTGAAGACAAGAAAGTAGCCGTGTGTCAGAGAACAGCCAACCTGATGAGGTCTGAGGGACCGAAACGCGTCGTTGGACAGCCAAAAACATTTGGCCGTGTTTGCCACCACACTGCACACCCAGGAGTTTGGCGTTGTACGCCTTCGGGGTTCTCGGGGGGTTCTGCGACTGGTGTGGGCGTCGCCCGGGCGGGCTGCAGACGGACCGAGCACACCCTTACCCCAACCCTAATCCTAACCCCAAACCTAACCCGCCAGTGCCTCCAGTCCGTCTTTGGGTGGCGTTCTGCCGGTCGTGGGGCTTCCTGGGGACTCTGTTTGCGAGGGACGTGAGTGCAAGGGGCACCATGTCAGTGTGGTGAGGAGCTCAAACACATTACAGGAGTTGAGGCACAAAAGAACAACCATATTTACATTGTCTTGCGTGGTTGGGCTGAGGGGTCCGTTGTGACACTGCAGGGGAACCGAAGCTCCACCCCCTGTAGAGCTCTCATAAATAAGTCCTCCTCCTACTCCACCGGCTCATTCGCTCTCCAGCTGTCGATGAGGGGACATCCAGCTGTGAAGACAAGAAAGTAGCCGTGTGTCAGAGAACAGCCAACCTGATGAGGTCTGAGGGACCGAAACGCGTCGTTGGACAGCCAAAAACATTTGGCCGTGTTTGCCACCACACTGCACACCCAGGAGTTTGGCGTTGTACGCCTTCGGGGTTCTCGGGGGGTTCTGCGACTGGTGTGGGCGTCGCCCGGGCGGGCTGCAGACGGACCGAGCACACCCTTACCCCAACCCTAATCCTAACCCCAAACCTAACCCGCCAGTGCCTCCAGTCCGTCTTTGGGTGGCGTTCTGCCGGTCGTGGGGCTTCCTGGGGACTCTGTTTGCGAGGGACGTGAGTGCAAGGGGCACCATGTCAGTGTGGTGAGGAGCTCAAACACATTACAGGAGTTGAGGCACAAAAGAACAACCATATTTACATTGTCTTGCGTGGTTGGGCTGAGGGGTCCGTTGTGACACTGCAGGGGAACCGAAGCTCCACCCCCTGTAGAGCTCTCATAAATAAGTCCTCCTCCTACTCCACCGGCTCATTCGCTCTCCAGCTGTCGATGAGGGGACATCCAGCTGTGAAGACAAGAAAGTAGCCGTGTGTCAGAGAACAGCCAACCTGATGAGGTCTGAGGGACCGAAACGCGTCGTTGGACAGCCAAAAACATTTGGCCGTGTTTGCCACCACACTGCACACCCAGGAGTTTGGCGTTGTACGCCTTCGGGGTTCTCGGGGGGTTCTGCGACTGGTGTGGGCGTCGCCCGGGCGGGCTGCAGACGGACCGAGCACACCCTTACCCCAACCCTAATCCTAACCCCAAACCTAACCCGCCAGTGCCTCCAGTCCGTCTTTGGGTGGCGTTCTGCCGGTCGTGGGGCTTCCTGGGGACTCTGTTTGCGAGGGACGTGAGTGCAAGGGGCACCATGTCAGTGTGGTGAGGAGCTCAAACACATTACAGGAGTTGAGGCACAAAAGAACAACCATATTTACATTGTCTTGCGTGGTTGGGCTGAGGGGTCCGTTGTGACACTGCAGGGGAACCGAAGCTCCACCCCCTGTAGAGCTCTCATAAATAAGTCCTCCTCCTACTCCACCGGCTCATTCGCTCTCCAGCTGTCGATGAGGGGACATCCAGCTGTGAAGACAAGAAAGTAGCCGTGTGTCAGAGAACAGCCAACCTGATGAGGTCTGAGGGACCGAAACGCGTCGTTGGACAGCCAAAAACATTTGGCCGTGTTTGCCACCACACTGCACACCCAGGAGTTTGGCGTTGTACGCCTTCGGGGTTCTCGGGGGGTTCTGCGACTGGTGTGGGCGTCGCCCGGGCGGGCTGCAGACGGACCGAGCACACCCTTACCCCAACCCTAATCCTAACCCCAAACCTAACCCGCCAGTGCCTCCAGTCCGTCTTTGGGTGGCGTTCTGCCGGTCGTGGGGCTTCCTGGGGACTCTGTTTGCGAGGGACGTGAGTGCAAGGGGCACCATGTCAGTGTGGTGAGGAGCTCAAACACATTACAGGAGTTGAGGCACAAAAGAACAACCATATTTACATTGTCTTGCGTGGTTGGGCTGAGGGGTCCGTTGTGACACTGCAGGGGAACCGAAGCTCCACCCCCTGTAGAGCTCTCATAAATAAGTCCTCCTCCTACTCCACCGGCTCATTCGCTCTCCAGCTGTCGATGAGGGGACATCCAGCTGTGAAGACAAGAAAGTAGCCGTGTGTCAGAGAACAGCCAACCTGATGAGGTCTGAGGGACCGAAACGCGTCGTTGGACAGCCAAAAACATTTGGCCGTGTTTGCCACCACACTGCACACCCAGGAGTTTGGCGTTGTACGCCTTCGGGGTTCTCGGGGGGTTCTGCGACTGGTGTGGGCGTCGCCCGGGCGGGCTGCAGACGGACCGAGCACACCCTTACCCCAACCCTAATCCTAACCCCAAACCTAACCCGCCAGTGCCTCCAGTCCGTCTTTGGGTGGCGTTCTGCCGGTCGTGGGGCTTCCTGGGGACTCTGTTTGCGAGGGACGTGAGTGCAAGGGGCACCATGTCAGTGTGGTGAGGAGCTCAAACACATTACAGGAGTTGAGGCACAAAAGAACAACCATATTTACATTGTCTTGCGTGGTTGGGCTGAGGGGTCCGTTGTGACACTGCAGGGGAACCGAAGCTCCACCCCCTGTAGAGCTCTCATAAATAAGTCCTCCTCCTACTCCACCGGCTCATTCGCTCTCCAGCTGTCGATGAGGGGACATCCAGCTGTGAAGACAAGAAAGTAGCCGTGTGTCAGAGAACAGCCAACCTGATGAGGTCTGAGGGACCGAAACGCGTCGTTGGACAGCCAAAAACATTTGGCCGTGTTTGCCACCACACTGCACACCCAGGAGTTTGGCGTTGTACGCCTTCGGGGTTCTCGGGGGGTTCTGCGACTGGTGTGGGCGTCGCCCGGGCGGGCTGCAGACGGACCGAGCACACCCTTACCCCAACCCTAATCCTAACCCCAAACCTAACCCGCCAGTGCCTCCAGTCCGTCTTTGGGTGGCGTTCTGCCGGTCGTGGGGCTTCCTGGGGACTCTGTTTGCGAGGGACGTGAGTGCAAGGGGCACCATGTCAGTGTGGTGAGGAGCTCAAACACATTACAGGAGTTGAGGCACAAAAGAACAACCATATTTACATTGTCTTGCGTGGTTGGGCTGAGGGGTCCGTTGTGACACTGCAGGGGAACCGAAGCTCCACCCCCTGTAGAGCTCTCATAAATAAGTCCTCCTCCTACTCCACCGGCTCATTCGCTCTCCAGCTGTCGATGAGGGGACATCCAGCTGTGAAGACAAGAAAGTAGCCGTGTGTCAGAGAACAGCCAACCTGATGAGGTCTGAGGGACCGAAACGCGTCGTTGGACAGCCAAAAACATTTGGCCGTGTTTGCCACCACACTGCACACCCAGGAGTTTGGCGTTGTACGCCTTCGGGGTTCTCGGGGGGTTCTGCGACTGGTGTGGGCGTCGCCCGGGCGGGCTGCAGACGGACCGAGCACACCCTTACCCCAACCCTAATCCTAACCCCAAACCTAACCCGCCAGTGCCTCCAGTCCGTCTTTGGGTGGCGTTCTGCCGGTCGTGGGGCTTCCTGGGGACTCTGTTTGCGAGGGACGTGAGTGCAAGGGGCACCATGTCAGTGTGGTGAGGAGCTCAAACACATTACAGGAGTTGAGGCACAAAAGAACAACCATATTTACATTGTCTTGCGTGGTTGGGCTGAGGGGTCCGTTGTGACACTGCAGGGGAACCGAAGCTCCACCCCCTGTAGAGCTCTCATAAATAAGTCCTCCTCCTACTCCACCGGCTCATTCGCTCTCCAGCTGTCGATGAGGGGACATCCAGCTGTGAAGACAAGAAAGTAGCCGTGTGTCAGAGAACAGCCAACCTGATGAGGTCTGAGGGACCGAAACGCGTCGTTGGACAGCCAAAAACATTTGGCCGTGTTTGCCACCACACTGCACACCCAGGAGTTTGGCGTTGTACGCCTTCGGGGTTCTCGGGGGGTTCTGCGACTGGTGTGGGCGTCGCCCGGGCGGGCTGCAGACGGACCGAGCACACCCTTACCCCAACCCTAATCCTAACCCCAAACCTAACCCGCCAGTGCCTCCAGTCCGTCTTTGGGTGGCGTTCTGCCGGTCGTGGGGCTTCCTGGGGACTCTGTTTGCGAGGGACGTGAGTGCAAGGGGCACCATGTCAGTGTGGTGAGGAGCTCAAACACATTACAGGAGTTGAGGCACAAAAGAACAACCATATTTACATTGTCTTGCGTGGTTGGGCTGAGGGGTCCGTTGTGACACTGCAGGGGAACCGAAGCTCCACCCCCTGTAGAGCTCTCATAAATAAGTCCTCCTCCTACTCCACCGGCTCATTCGCTCTCCAGCTGTCGATGAGGGGACATCCAGCTGTGAAGACAAGAAAGTAGCCGTGTGTCAGAGAACAGCCAACCTGATGAGGTCTGAGGGACCGAAACGCGTCGTTGGACAGCCAAAAACATTTGGCCGTGTTTGCCACCACACTGCACACCCAGGAGTTTGGCGTTGTACGCCTTCGGGGTTCTCGGGGGGTTCTGCGACTGGTGTGGGCGTCGCCCGGGCGGGCTGCAGACGGACCGAGCACACCCTTACCCCAACCCTAATCCTAACCCCAAACCTAACCCTAACCCTAACCCTAACCCTAACCCTAACCCTAACCCTAACCCTAACCCTAACCCTAACCCTAACCCTAACCCTAACCCTAACCCTAACCCTAACCCTAACCGTTGAGCAGAAAAACAATCTCCAGACGCTGAATACATTTATCAGGGACCATTATGCTCACATCCCGGCCCTCGACAGCCGGGAGTTTGATACCTGTGCAGACCTGATCCACTGGACTCAGGACACAGCCGTGCGAATGTTAAAGCACTGGCTAGCACATTTAAACTAGGCATCCCCATAATCCCGAAAAGTCGGGGGGGTAGTAAGAACGTAATAAATCTGGCCCTTAGTTTTACGCCAACCCCCCCACAGGTTTCCCTGCTCAACAAGGGCCTCAACTTCATCCCTTCGTGCAATCTTGGTAGCGACTGGCATCATCAACTTCAGTATGATCTCCAGAGCTACCATAGACGTGTCAAATTGGCGGTGTATTATGAGAAACAGGAGTCTCTCAAACCCACACCATTCACAGCCCGCTCGACCTGGGAGCCCTCACCCGGACTTCTGCCTCCGGAGTTCCAGGAGATGGTCCGGTCTGATGGTCTCACACTGTCGGGTTCGGGCTGCGCACCTGCGGTCGCCGCCAATCTGACACACGAAGAGGTTGAGGCCCTTTATAGTCTGAAAAGAAACAAACACATTGTGATCAAGCCTGCCGACAAAGGCAGTGCTGTTGTCATTTTTGACAGGTCACAATACATATGGGAGGGCTCTCGGCAGTTGAGTGACACTAATTATTATAAACCGCTGCCTGAACCTATTTACCCCGAAACTATCCCCATGGTAGAAAAGATTATTCATAATCTACTACTCAAAAAGTTTATCAATTCGAAACAAGAAAAGTACCTCCTTGGTGAGCCGGATCCCCGCCCCCGCAGATTTTACATGCTCCCTAAGATACACAAGGAGCCAGAGCGATGGAGCAGGCCCCATGAGATACCGCCGGGCCGCCCCATTGTATCTGACTGCGGGAGCGAGACGTATAGAACGGCAGAGTACATCGACCATTATTTAACGCCACTCTCCCTTCTACACGGCAGCTACATCAAGGACACTTACGATTTCATTGATAAGATTAAAAATGTGCACATTCCCCCAGATGCCATCTTATTTACGATTGATATTGACAGCCTGTATACTAACATTGATATCGAGGAGGGTATCCGGGCTGTCAAAAATGTCTTCCACAGGTATCGTGACGTCAGCAGGCCTGAGAAGGAGCTCTTGGAGCTCCTTGATATTAATTTGAGGCGAAACGATTTTGAGTTCGATGGTCGTTTCTACCTCCAAATTAAGGGCACTGCTATGGGCAAGAAATTTGCACCTGCGTATGCCAACATTTTTATGGCAGAGTGGGAGACATCTGCTTTGGCCTCTTGCCCAAAACGTCCCGAACATTATTTTCGGTACCTGGATGACATCTGGGGCGTTTGGACTCACTCTAGTGAGGAGTTTAGCGTGTTTTTAAACACGCTCAACACGCACAATAAAAACATTACCATTAAGTCGACTACGAGTAACACATCCGTCGACTTTTTGGATACCACGACATTCAAGGGTCCGAATTTTGCCAAAACGCAACTTTTGGACATAAAAGTGTTCTTCAAGGAGACGGACACCCATGCGCTCCTCTACAAAAGCAGCTTCCACCCCAAGCACACCTTTGCGGGGCTGGTGAAATCGCAGTTACTTAGGTTTCATAGGATTTGTACTAGGCAGGAGGACTTCTTGGCGGCCTCGAGGGCCCTCTTCACTGCTCTGAAGGGGAGGGGCTACTCCAGGTCCTTCCTCAGAAGACAGATGAGGGTCTTCCTGGACCCGAGGGCACCTCCTCCTGGTACGGACATGATTCCTCTTATCACCACCTACTCTCCTGCGGCTGTCAGAGTCGCGAGAAAAGTCAAAACAAATTTTTGCACCTTCTCGGAGAGTAGTGGGAAGCTGCTGGAGCACTATGTGGTGCCGGCCTACCGGAAGAACCCCAACTTGAATGATATGTTGGTCAGGGCCAGGGTCAGTTCATTGGGGGACCCGCCCTCCACCCGGAGGGACGCCCTAGTCCGCTACGCGCCATGGTTTGTGAACCCCCAGAACCGCAAGGTTTTCCAGCCGTTGTGTCGTGGCGGACTACACACCAAAAATTGTGTGTATGTTATTAGATGTCAACGATGTGGCGTAATGTACGTAGGCGAGACGGGCAATACCTTGACTAGGAGATTCGCCCAACATAAGTACAACATCGTTAGACACAAAAATACCAACACTCACCTGGTCCGGCACTTTGTCCGACACGGATGGCCCGCCGTCCGGGCAACTGTCCTCCAGATGAATCCAAGATGGAGTCTCGCCCAACGCCGTAGGGCGGAACTTATCTGGATCACCAACCTGGGCACCAGATTTCCGGGGGGCCTCAACGAGATGTGAGTGAGAGTCATTAGGACTGTTGATGGACTGAGCACATTCCCTCTTTTTACTTCCCCTCTTTATTTTCTTTATATATCCCCCCACCCCCCCTCCTTCTCCTAACCCTACCCATTTCCTTTTATGGTTATCTAACCATAACCCTATTCCTAACCCTAACCATAACCCCAACCCCAACCCTAACCCGCCTGCGCCTCCAGTCCTTACCTGGCTCTCGCTCTCTCTCTCTCTCACGAGACCCCCTCGACCTACCACGGAATACAACACATAGTTCATTAACCCTACTCACCACAAGAAAGGGTACACATTCATATGTATATATATATATCCATATATGTACATACGTATGTCTATATGTGCGTGTATAGATTGGTATATATACATACGTGGCTATATACACACAGTTGAACATATGTGTGTGTGTCTTTACACAGCTATGCCCATGTATACATTCATAATATACCACATAACCAATTACTCACCGTATGATGGTGGGATATACACAAACACATATATATTTATTATATTATATACACATATATCCATAATAATAAAAATTGTCCGCTATACTTACCTTGCAGGATGTGACGATATCTACAAACACACATACATATATAAATATACACACCTATAATCATCACAATATAAACAATTTATTATACTTACCTGGAATCATGATGGTGTTATATTATTATATTACTATATATTCATATCCATATACACCTACATACATCCCTAATATTCATAACACACAACACACAAAGTATACTCACCTTAGGATGGGATGACACAATACATACATACCAATATACCTCCATAGCATGATACAAAGGGGAGGTAACAGTGGACATTCCCTCCTTCCTCTCTGTCCAGCACCGAAGCCCTAGGACATGGGACAAGGTGTCAAAGAGAGACAGAGAAAAAAGAAAGTCTCTATTATTCATCATTGATTGTACAGGTCTTCATACTGATGATGTCTTCCATATATGGTGGTGTGTACTATATTGTGTTGTTATATATATATTATATATACATATATATATGCTATATTATATTATATATTATATAATATCATTGTAATATTATATATGTTATCAATATATATTATTATTGTATTATATCATATGGCATCATTTGCAGCATACAGTGTATTATGATGTATGTGACTCCATGTTGTTGTTATCTCATATCCTACTGGAATAGCAATTCATACTGTATTATATTATATCATATTAGATGGTATCATATTACCTACATATTCCCTAGAACGATGTTCATATTATATCATATTATTATTATCAATTGCATATCATAAGCAGATACACTTGTGCAATAGCATTTGGGACTTTAAGATGAACACTGTGTTTTAATTGTTTTGCACCTTTATTTTGGCAAAAAACTGTTTTCTTAAGGGCCAATTTTGTGCAGTACAGTGACCCCACCCTCTCATTTTAATAATGTCTGCTATTGGTACAAATTCTGCGATACTATTATGCTTGATATCATTCAATCAATACTTTTTGTGCACTATCTGCCAACTTTCCCACGAGTTCGGCCTGAAGAAGGTTTACAACCGAAACGTTGCCGCCAAACTCGTAAATATACTGCTTTTTTCTACTATTTCTATTTTTCCATTACATCGTTCGATTTATAGTATCATTATCATTGTTTGTTTATTTACTTGTTGAGTCCAGCTGGCTTGGTCTCGACGCGAGAAGTCTTACGACAACTCGCCGTTTGTTTTTGTAAATAAACTATTTATTACTGTTTGAATACATTGATATTGCTATTCCGATTCATTTCGCGAACACAACAGCGTGAAATATTGCATACTTTTTGCAAAAAAAGACATTATTTACCTTCACGCTCGAGCCTAGACCGGAAGTACTCCCTTTTGACCTCGGTCTAAGCCCCGCCCACAAATACCCGGATCTTCCAGCTTTTTTCAATTTTCACGGTCAATTTTCATCAAAAACATTTTTTACAAAAGCGAATTTACTTTTTATTCGCTTACCTCTGCCACCGCGTTGCAATCCAGCGACAATATTCCTGCATCTGCTCGAAAATGGCCGAATATGATGACGGGGGGTGGATCCCAGTCCGATCGATGCGGAAGCGCCGCCAACAACGCCGAGCGGCGTCTGCAGAACGACGCAGAAGGGAGGATTTCCATCGTTTTGATCGTGAGGATTATCCGGAGGAATACTTCCAACAACGGCGCCACAGATCATCCGAAAGAGAGGCAGCGCGAGGACATCGGGCTGATCGCTCTCAGAGACCTCTTCCTCGCTCCCGGACACGCCCCTTTTGGAATGATGGACAGCTGCAACGGGAGGAATACCCGGATGAACATTTCCAACGGCCAATCAGCAGATCCTATGCTGAGGTGGCGCGAGGACACCGGGATGCTCACGCCCAGAGACCCGGTCCTCGCTCTCAGACACGCCCCTTTTGGGATGATGGACAGCTGCAGCCGCGTCACAGGGCCCCTCGCAGGTATTTCCAAAACAACACACGCGCTGTGCAACATAACAGAAACAATAAACAGCAGAGATATTATCCCCAGACCCAATTTTATTCCCAAAACTCACCTCAAAGACGTCCCCGCAATCCTCCACGTCCCAAAAAGACACGCAATCAGCGTCAGGATGTGCCCAGGAGGAATGTACCTGGCAATAATTATGTAACAGACATTGAAGGCAATTTAAAAGCCAAATGTTGTTACAACATTATAAAAATCACACACCATCTGAACAATGTCACCAAAGACACACACCCACATTCCATAAATCAAATGGAACAGACTCTTGCCACCATGATCAGACCTGCGGTGACAAACCCTGACGTGGAGTGTCTCATTAGGGGTAATGCCCAAAATTGGGCATGTACCACCATTATCATTTTAAGGGACCATTATAAAAAAACATTACAAACTGAATTGGACAAATTAACCAATTTTATTGATGAGGACTGGAAGCCCGCCTTTCAGCTGGCTTCTATGTGGACCAAAAAACATTTGGGACGCAGACTAATGGGGGACACTCTCCGTGAAGCCGAGGCCCGGATTACGTCAGCCTTTGAGGTCCTCCTCGTCAACACGGAGGTGGTACCTCCCACTCGTCCCTCGCCGCCCCGGCCTGCCACCCGGACTTCGGTGGCCACTTCCACAGACCCTGTCGTCCCTGACAGGACTCCTGCTGCGGCACGGACCACAAGTCCTCCAGCACAAACCGTCACCCGTGTGTCGGTCGCCACCAACACCGACCACGCTGGCCCGGACTGGTCCCCGGCAGCAGACCGACCAGCGAGCCCTCCGACACGGATAGCCCCGATCTTCTTGCCCCGCCGACCGCCCGTCCCTGCAGCCCCGGAACCACCAAGTCAGCAGAGGGGGACACCACACCGCTCCCCGTGCAGCGCACCGGTTGACGACACCATCTGTGAGGATCCTCCTACCCTGGCTCCTCTTCCACGCCGCAGGACCCCTCTCCTGAGATCACCTGGGAGACAGGACCCCATCATCGTGGTACACAGAGAGGACAAGAAGACACGAGACACCCCGGTGCAGACCGAGGATGATGAAGACTCACCCAGGAGGCCTTCACTCCCCGAGGACCCACTCTTCGACGTGCTGGAGGAGGAGCAGAACGCCTTGGACCCTGGTGCGGTGATGTCCCCATGGAACATCTCCACATCCACCCACGGGTCCCAACTCGACCGGGACACAGAAGAGGACCTGACACCACGCACAGGACATTCATCACCGGAACCCACACTTCTCGGGACCCTCATGGCGGGTTTTGAGCACCTACCTCGACTGGAACAAGACCACGGGGGAATGTTTGTCACCCCCCTTTCCAATCCTCCGTGCTCCCCTCCAGACTGGGTCCCTACCTTCGGGAGCACGACACGCAGGGAACCCACTGTCTCAGGTACACCACCACACCTGTTGAACACAGATAATGTTGTTTTGGAGGAGGTTGTTGTCTGTCCCACTCCCCGCCAGCCCACTAGACATCCTAACACGAGCAGGAAGATGACGGATTGGAAGTTGTCGGCCACCGAGAAAATCCTGGTGATCGGCGACTCCAATCTTAGTCACATTCCTTCCTTCTGCGTGCCCAATGTACAGGTGGACAGTTACCCGGGGGCCAATTTCCGCCACGCGGAGGCCATTCTGGGTAAGACAAGTTCCAAGGTCCAGGTAGACGTGTTGGTACTAGCCTTCGGTATCAATAACCGGGAGCAGAAGGTCAAGGAGACTACAATTAAGCAGCTCCAGGGGGCACTCAGGGCAGCCAGGAACACATTCCCACATGCCCGAGTGCTGATCCCCCTGATAAATTATTCAGCTTCTCTGCCCGTTGAGCAGAAAAACAATCTCCAGACGCTGAATACATTTATCAGGGACCATTATGCTCACATCCCGGCCCTCGACAGCCGGGAGTTTGATACCTGTGCAGACCTGATCCACTGGACTCAGGACACAGCCGTGCGAATGTTAAAGCACTGGCTAGCACATTTAAACTAGGCATCCCCATAATCCCGAAAAGTCGGGGGGGTAGTAAGAACGTAATAAATCTGGCCCTTAGTTTTACGCCAACCCCCCCACAGGTTTCCCTGCTCAACAAGGGCCTCAACTTCATCCCTTCGTGCAATCTTGGTAGCGACTGGCATCATCAACTTCAGTATGATCTCCAGAGCTACCATAGACGTGTCAAATTGGCGGTGTATTATGAGAAACAGGAGTCTCTCAAACCCACACCATTCACAGCCCGCTCGACCTGGGAGCCCTCACCCGGACTTCTGCCTCCGGAGTTCCAGGAGATGGTCCGGTCTGATGGTCTCACACTGTCGGGTTCGGGCTGCGCACCTGCGGTCGCCGCCAATCTGACACACGAAGAGGTTGAGGCCCTTTATAGTCTGAAAAGAAACAAACACATTGTGATCAAGCCTGCCGACAAAGGCAGTGCTGTTGTCATTTTTGACAGGTCACAATACATATGGGAGGGCTCTCGGCAGTTGAGTGACACTAATTATTATAAACCGCTGCCTGAACCTATTTACCCCGAAACTATCCCCATGGTAGAAAAGATTATTCATAATCTACTACTCAAAAAGTTTATCAATTCGAAACAAGAAAAGTACCTCCTTGGTGAGCCGGATCCCCGCCCCCGCAGATTTTACATGCTCCCTAAGATACACAAGGAGCCAGAGCGATGGAGCAGGCCCCATGAGATACCGCCGGGCCGCCCCATTGTATCTGACTGCGGGAGCGAGACGTATAGAACGGCAGAGTACATCGACCATTATTTAACGCCACTCTCCCTTCTACACGGCAGCTACATCAAGGACACTTACGATTTCATTGATAAGATTAAAAATGTGCACATTCCCCCAGATGCCATCTTATTTACGATTGATATTGACAGCCTGTATACTAACATTGATATCGAGGAGGGTATCCGGGCTGTCAAAAATGTCTTCCACAGGTATCGTGACGTCAGCAGGCCTGAGAAGGAGCTCTTGGAGCTCCTTGATATTAATTTGAGGCGAAACGATTTTGAGTTCGATGGTCGTTTCTACCTCCAAATTAAGGGCACTGCTATGGGCAAGAAATTTGCACCTGCGTATGCCAACATTTTTATGGCAGAGTGGGAGACATCTGCTTTGGCCTCTTGCCCAAAACGTCCCGAACATTATTTTCGGTACCTGGATGACATCTGGGGCGTTTGGACTCACTCTAGTGAGGAGTTTAGCGTGTTTTTAAACACGCTCAACACGCACAATAAAAACATTACCATTAAGTCGACTACGAGTAACACATCCGTCGACTTTTTGGATACCACGACATTCAAGGGTCCGAATTTTGCCAAAACGCAACTTTTGGACATAAAAGTGTTCTTCAAGGAGACGGACACCCATGCGCTCCTCTACAAAAGCAGCTTCCACCCCAAGCACACCTTTGCGGGGCTGGTGAAATCGCAGTTACTTAGGTTTCATAGGATTTGTACTAGGCAGGAGGACTTCTTGGCGGCCTCGAGGGCCCTCTTCACTGCTCTGAAGGGGAGGGGCTACTCCAGGTCCTTCCTCAGAAGACAGATGAGGGTCTTCCTGGACCCGAGGGCACCTCCTCCTGGTACGGACATGATTCCTCTTATCACCACCTACTCTCCTGCGGCTGTCAGAGTCGCGAGAAAAGTCAAAACAAATTTTTGCACCTTCTCGGAGAGTAGTGGGAAGCTGCTGGAGCACTATGTGGTGCCGGCCTACCGGAAGAACCCCAACTTGAATGATATGTTGGTCAGGGCCAGGGTCAGTTCATTGGGGGACCCGCCCTCCACCCGGAGGGACGCCCTAGTCCGCTACGCGCCATGGTTTGTGAACCCCCAGAACCGCAAGGTTTTCCAGCCGTTGTGTCGTGGCGGACTACACACCAAAAATTGTGTGTATGTTATTAGATGTCAACGATGTGGCGTAATGTACGTAGGCGAGACGGGCAATACCTTGACTAGGAGATTCGCCCAACATAAGTACAACATCGTTAGACACAAAAATACCAACACTCACCTGGTCCGGCACTTTGTCCGACACGGATGGCCCGCCGTCCGGGCAACTGTCCTCCAGATGAATCCAAGATGGAGTCTCGCCCAACGCCGTAGGGCGGAACTTATCTGGATCACCAACCTGGGCACCAGATTTCCGGGGGGCCTCAACGAGATGTGAGTGAGAGTCATTAGGACTGTTGATGGACTGAGCACATTCCCTCTTTTTACTTCCCCTCTTTATTTTCTTTATATATCCCCCCACCCCCCCTCCTTCTCCTAACCCTACCCATTTCCTTTTATGGTTATCTAACCATAACCCTATTCCTAACCCTAACCATAACCCCAACCCCAACCCTAACCCGCCTGCGCCTCCAGTCCTTACCTGGCTCTCGCTCTCTCTCTCTCTCACGAGACCCCCTCGACCTACCACGGAATACAACACATAGTTCATTAACCCTACTCACCACAAGAAAGGGTACACATTCATATGTATATATATATATCCATATATGTACATACGTATGTCTATATGTGCGTGTATAGATTGGTATATATACATACGTGGCTATATACACACAGTTGAACATATGTGTGTGTGTCTTTACACAGCTATGCCCATGTATACATTCATAATATACCACATAACCAATTACTCACCGTATGATGGTGGGATATACACAAACACATATATATTTATTATATTATATACACATATATCCATAATAATAAAAATTGTCCGCTATACTTACCTTGCAGGATGTGACGATATCTACAAACACACATACATATATAAATATACACACCTATAATCATCACAATATAAACAATTTATTATACTTACCTGGAATCATGATGGTGTTATATTATTATATTACTATATATTCATATCCATATACACCTACATACATCCCTAATATTCATAACACACAACACACAAAGTATACTCACCTTAGGATGGGATGACACAATACATACATACCAATATACCTCCATAGCATGATACAAAGGGGAGGTAACAGTGGACATTCCCTCCTTCCTCTCTGTCCAGCACCGAAGCCCTAGGACATGGGACAAGGTGTCAAAGAGAGACAGAGAAAAAAGAAAGTCTCTATTATTCATCATTGATTGTACAGGTCTTCATACTGATGATGTCTTCCATATATGGTGGTGTGTACTATATTGTGTTGTTATATATATATTATATATACATATATATATGCTATATTATATTATATATTATATAATATCATTGTAATATTATATATGTTATCAATATATATTATTATTGTATTATATCATATGGCATCATTTGCAGCATACAGTGTATTATGATGTATGTGACTCCATGTTGTTGTTATCTCATATCCTACTGGAATAGCAATTCATACTGTATTATATTATATCATATTAGATGGTATCATATTACCTACATATTCCCTAGAACGATGTTCATATTATATCATATTATTATTATCAATTGCATATCATAAGCAGATACACTTGTGCAATAGCATTTGGGACTTTAAGATGAACACTGTGTTTTAATTGTTTTGCACCTTTATTTTGGCAAAAAACTGTTTTCTTAAGGGCCAATTTTGTGCAGTACAGTGACCCCACCCTCTCATTTTAATAATGTCTGCTATTGGTACAAATTCTGCGATACTATTATGCTTGATATCATTCAATCAATACTTTTTGTGCACTATCTGCCAACTTTCCCACGAGTTCGGCCTGAAGAAGGTTTACAACCGAAACGTTGCCGCCAAACTCGTAAATATACTGCTTTTTTCTACTATTTCTATTTTTCCATTACATCGTTCGATTTATAGTATCATTATCATTGTTTGTTTATTTACTTGTTGAGTCCAGCTGGCTTGGTCTCGACGCGAGAAGTCTTACGACAACTCGCCGTTTGTTTTTGTAAATAAACTATTTATTACTGTTTGAATACATTGATATTGCTATTCCGATTCATTTCGCGAACACAACAGCGTGAAATATTGCATACTTTTTGCAAAAAAAGACATTATTTACCTTCACGCTCGAGCCTAGACCGGAAGTACTCCCTTTTGACCTCGGTCTAAGCCCCGCCCACAAATACCCGGATCTTCCAGCTTTTTTCAATTTTCACGGTCAATTTTCATCAAAAACATTTTTTACAAAAGCGAATTTACTTTTTATTCGCTTACCTCTGCCACCGCGTTGCAATCCAGCGACAATATTCCTGCATCTGCTCGAAAATGGCCGAATATGATGACGGGGGGTGGATCCCAGTCCGATCGATGCGGAAGCGCCGCCAACAACGCCGAGCGGCGTCTGCAGAACGACGCAGAAGGGAGGATTTCCATCGTTTTGATCGTGAGGATTATCCGGAGGAATACTTCCAACAACGGCGCCACAGATCATCCGAAAGAGAGGCAGCGCGAGGACATCGGGCTGATCGCTCTCAGAGACCTCTTCCTCGCTCCCGGACACGCCCCTTTTGGAATGATGGACAGCTGCAACGGGAGGAATACCCGGATGAACATTTCCAACGGCCAATCAGCAGATCCTATGCTGAGGTGGCGCGAGGACACCGGGATGCTCACGCCCAGAGACCCGGTCCTCGCTCTCAGACACGCCCCTTTTGGGATGATGGACAGCTGCAGCCGCGTCACAGGGCCCCTCGCAGGTATTTCCAAAACAACACACGCGCTGTGCAACATAACAGAAACAATAAACAGCAGAGATATTATCCCCAGACCCAATTTTATTCCCAAAACTCACCTCAAAGACGTCCCCGCAATCCTCCACGTCCCAAAAAGACACGCAATCAGCGTCAGGATGTGCCCAGGAGGAATGTACCTGGCAATAATTATGTAACAGACATTGAAGGCAATTTAAAAGCCAAATGTTGTTACAACATTATAAAAATCACACACCATCTGAACAATGTCACCAAAGACACACACCCACATTCCATAAATCAAATGGAACAGACTCTTGCCACCATGATCAGACCTGCGGTGACAAACCCTGACGTGGAGTGTCTCATTAGGGGTAATGCCCAAAATTGGGCATGTACCACCATTATCATTTTAAGGGACCATTATAAAAAAACATTACAAACTGAATTGGACAAATTAACCAATTTTATTGATGAGGACTGGAAGCCCGCCTTTCAGCTGGCTTCTATGTGGACCAAAAAACATTTGGGACGCAGACTAATGGGGGACACTCTCCGTGAAGCCGAGGCCCGGATTACGTCAGCCTTTGAGGTCCTCCTCGTCAACACGGAGGTGGTACCTCCCACTCGTCCCTCGCCGCCCCGGCCTGCCACCCGGACTTCGGTGGCCACTTCCACAGACCCTGTCGTCCCTGACAGGACTCCTGCTGCGGCACGGACCACAAGTCCTCCAGCACAAACCGTCACCCGTGTGTCGGTCGCCACCAACACCGACCACGCTGGCCCGGACTGGTCCCCGGCAGCAGACCGACCAGCGAGCCCTCCGACACGGATAGCCCCGATCTTCTTGCCCCGCCGACCGCCCGTCCCTGCAGCCCCGGAACCACCAAGTCAGCAGAGGGGGACACCACACCGCTCCCCGTGCAGCGCACCGGTTGACGACACCATCTGTGAGGATCCTCCTACCCTGGCTCCTCTTCCACGCCGCAGGACCCCTCTCCTGAGATCACCTGGGAGACAGGACCCCATCATCGTGGTACACAGAGAGGACAAGAAGACACGAGACACCCCGGTGCAGACCGAGGATGATGAAGACTCACCCAGGAGGCCTTCACTCCCCGAGGACCCACTCTTCGACGTGCTGGAGGAGGAGCAGAACGCCTTGGACCCTGGTGCGGTGATGTCCCCATGGAACATCTCCACATCCACCCACGGGTCCCAACTCGACCGGGACACAGAAGAGGACCTGACACCACGCACAGGACATTCATCACCGGAACCCACACTTCTCGGGACCCTCATGGCGGGTTTTGAGCACCTACCTCGACTGGAACAAGACCACGGGGGAATGTTTGTCACCCCCCTTTCCAATCCTCCGTGCTCCCCTCCAGACTGGGTCCCTACCTTCGGGAGCACGACACGCAGGGAACCCACTGTCTCAGGTACACCACCACACCTGTTGAACACAGATAATGTTGTTTTGGAGGAGGTTGTTGTCTGTCCCACTCCCCGCCAGCCCACTAGACATCCTAACACGAGCAGGAAGATGACGGATTGGAAGTTGTCGGCCACCGAGAAAATCCTGGTGATCGGCGACTCCAATCTTAGTCACATTCCTTCCTTCTGCGTGCCCAATGTACAGGTGGACAGTTACCCGGGGGCCAATTTCCGCCACGCGGAGGCCATTCTGGGTAAGACAAGTTCCAAGGTCCAGGTAGACGTGTTGGTACTAGCCTTCGGTATCAATAACCGGGAGCAGAAGGTCAAGGAGACTACAATTAAGCAGCTCCAGGGGGCACTCAGGGCAGCCAGGAACACATTCCCACATGCCCGAGTGCTGATCCCCCTGATAAATTATTCAGCTTCTCTGCCCGTTGAGCAGAAAAACAATCTCCAGACGCTGAATACATTTATCAGGGACCATTATGCTCACATCCCGGCCCTCGACAGCCGGGAGTTTGATACCTGTGCAGACCTGATCCACTGGACTCAGGACACAGCCGTGCGAATGTTAAAGCACTGGCTAGCACATTTAAACTAGGCATCCCCATAATCCCGAAAAGTCGGGGGGGTAGTAAGAACGTAATAAATCTGGCCCTTAGTTTTACGCCAACCCCCCCACAGGTTTCCCTGCTCAACAAGGGCCTCAACTTCATCCCTTCGTGCAATCTTGGTAGCGACTGGCATCATCAACTTCAGTATGATCTCCAGAGCTACCATAGACGTGTCAAATTGGCGGTGTATTATGAGAAACAGGAGTCTCTCAAACCCACACCATTCACAGCCCGCTCGACCTGGGAGCCCTCACCCGGACTTCTGCCTCCGGAGTTCCAGGAGATGGTCCGGTCTGATGGTCTCACACTGTCGGGTTCGGGCTGCGCACCTGCGGTCGCCGCCAATCTGACACACGAAGAGGTTGAGGCCCTTTATAGTCTGAAAAGAAACAAACACATTGTGATCAAGCCTGCCGACAAAGGCAGTGCTGTTGTCATTTTTGACAGGTCACAATACATATGGGAGGGCTCTCGGCAGTTGAGTGACACTAATTATTATAAACCGCTGCCTGAACCTATTTACCCCGAAACTATCCCCATGGTAGAAAAGATTATTCATAATCTACTACTCAAAAAGTTTATCAATTCGAAACAAGAAAAGTACCTCCTTGGTGAGCCGGATCCCCGCCCCCGCAGATTTTACATGCTCCCTAAGATACACAAGGAGCCAGAGCGATGGAGCAGGCCCCATGAGATACCGCCGGGCCGCCCCATTGTATCTGACTGCGGGAGCGAGACGTATAGAACGGCAGAGTACATCGACCATTATTTAACGCCACTCTCCCTTCTACACGGCAGCTACATCAAGGACACTTACGATTTCATTGATAAGATTAAAAATGTGCACATTCCCCCAGATGCCATCTTATTTACGATTGATATTGACAGCCTGTATACTAACATTGATATCGAGGAGGGTATCCGGGCTGTCAAAAATGTCTTCCACAGGTATCGTGACGTCAGCAGGCCTGAGAAGGAGCTCTTGGAGCTCCTTGATATTAATTTGAGGCGAAACGATTTTGAGTTCGATGGTCGTTTCTACCTCCAAATTAAGGGCACTGCTATGGGCAAGAAATTTGCACCTGCGTATGCCAACATTTTTATGGCAGAGTGGGAGACATCCGCTTTGGCCTCTTGCCCAAAACGTCCCGAACATTATTTTCGGTACCTGGATGACATCTGGGGCGTTTGGACTCACTCTAGTGAGGAGTTTAGCGTGTTTTTAAACACGCTCAACACGCACAATAAAAACATTACCATTAAGTCGACTACGAGTAACACATCCGTCGACTTTTTGGATACCACGACATTCAAGGGTCCGAATTTTGCCAAAACGCAACTTTTGGACATAAAAGTGTTCTTCAAGGAGACGGACACCCATGCGCTCCTCTACAAAAGCAGCTTCCACCCCAAGCACACCTTTGCGGGGCTGGTGAAATCGCAGTTACTTAGGTTTCATAGGATTTGTACTAGGCAGGAGGACTTCTTGGCGGCCTCGAGGGCCCTCTTCACTGCTCTGAAGGGGAGGGGCTACTCCAGGTCCTTCCTCAGAAGACAGATGAGGGTCTTCCTGGACCCGAGGGCACCTCCTCCTGGTACGGACATGATTCCTCTTATCACCACCTACTCTCCTGCGGCTGTCAGAGTCGCGAGAAAAGTCAAAACAAATTTTTGCACCTTCTCGGAGAGTAGTGGGAAGCTGCTGGAGCACTATGTGGTGCCGGCCTACCGGAAGAACCCCAACTTGAATGATATGTTGGTCAGGGCCAGGGTCAGTTCATTGGGGGACCCGCCCTCCACCCGGAGGGACGCCCTAGTCCGCTACGCGCCATGGTTTGTGAACCCCCAGAACCGCAAGGTTTTCCAGCCGTTGTGTCGTGGCGGACTACACACCAAAAATTGTGTGTATGTTATTAGATGTCAACGATGTGGCGTAATGTACGTAGGCGAGACGGGCAATACCTTGACTAGGAGATTCGCCCAACATAAGTACAACATCGTTAGACACAAAAATACCAACACTCACCTGGTCCGGCACTTTGTCCGACACGGATGGCCCGCCGTCCGGGCAACTGTCCTCCAGATGAATCCAAGATGGAGTCTCGCCCAACGCCGTAGGGCGGAACTTATCTGGATCACCAACCTGGGCACCAGATTTCCGGGGGGCCTCAACGAGATGTGAGTGAGAGTCATTAGGACTGTTGATGGACTGAGCACATTCCCTCTTTTTACTTCCCCTCTTTATTTTCTTTATATATCCCCCCACCCCCCCTCCTTCTCCTAACCCTACCCATTTCCTTTTATGGTTATCTAACCATAACCCTATTCCTAACCCTAACCATAACCCCAACCCCAACCCTAACCCTAACCCTAACCCTAACCCTAACCCTAACCCTAACCCTAACCCTAACCCTAACCCTAACCCTAACCCTAACCCTAACCCTAACCCTAACCCTAACCCTAACCCTAACCCTAACTCCGGCCCGCCCCTTGGCGCGTGTGGCACGGCGGGCTCCGTGGCCGACGGCGAGGGTCCTCCCCCGCCGGCGGCGCGTCCCGACGGGCCATGCGTCGGGGATGATACGCAGAAGTCTCAGGGCCTCGTGGCGGGGAGGGACGCTCGGGCGGTGCGTGGTGGGGGGGGTTTCGGCCCCCTTCCCCGTCCCGATCCTCGGGCC
>NW_026907201.1:30000-37500 GCF_033978795.1 Nerophis ophidion | reverse complement strand
AAGGCCCACCCGCCTTGGATCACCACCCGGTTAAGAAAAATGAAAAAAGTCCCTCTAGTTAATGGAAGTCAGCAACAAAAAGCTGGATTTTTTCTAAGTGTCAAGGAGAGGGTCGCTTCCAGAAGGCCCACCCGCCTTGGATCGACACCCGGTTAAGAAAAATGAAAAAAGTCGCTCTATTTGATGGAAGTCAGCAACAAAAAGCTGGATTTTTTCTAAGTGTCAAGGAGGGTGTCGCTTCCAGAAGGCCCACCTGCCTTGGATCGACACCCGGTTAAGAAAAATGAAAAAAGTCCCTCTATTTAATGGAAGTCAGCAACAAAAAGCTGCAAATATGACAGAGTATCTAGGAGGGTGTCGCTTCCAGAAGGCCCACCCGCCTTGGATCGACACCCGGTTAAGAAACATGGAAAAAGTCCCTCTATTTAATGGAAGTCAGCAACAAAAAGCTGGATTTTTTCTAAGTGTAAAAGTTGGGATTTTTTCTAAGTGTCAACTTTTGGTGTACCAACCCTTCCAAAATAAAGTCGGGATTTTTTCTAAGTGTCAACTTTTGGTGTACCAACCCTTCCAAAATAAAGTCGGGATTTTTTCTAAGTGTCAACTTTTGGTGTACCAACACTTCCAAAATAAAGTGGGGATTTTTTCTAAGTGTCAACTTATATAGTCGGGATTTTTTCTAAGTGTCAACTTATATAGTCGGGATTTTTTTCTAAGTGTCAACTTATAAAGTGGGGATTTTTTTCCAAGTGTCCACTTTTGGTTCACCATGCCTTCCAGAGTCAAAGAAGCCCCCGAGTGAGACCCAAAAAACCGGACCGAGTGATGTCATTTGGGGCCCTATTTTGAGTCATTTTGTGGGATTTCGGTGACGCCGAGGAGGGAAGCAGGTGTTCCGGGAGGGAGGGTGCCTGTCCCTTTAAGAAGGCCGGCTTGCCGTGGATCTACACCCGGGTAGGGAATTCAAAATAGGTCCCTCTATTTGCTGGAAGTCAGCACAAAAAAGCTGGAAATATGACAGGGGAAAAAAAAAAAGAAGAAGCTGCAATGATGGCAGAGTGTCCATGTGCCTGTCCCTTTAAGAAGGCCGGCTTGCCGTGGATCTCCACCCGGGTGGGGAATTCCAAATAGGTCCCTCTATTTGCTGGAAGTGCCCCCCCAAAAAGCTGTCCATTTCCCCAAGTTTTTAAGGAGGGAAAAGCCACTTTAAGCCTAAAAAGGAAAGCGGGGATTTGGAGCCCTCCGGTGGACTTCCGCCGCCGCTGCACCCTTAGAAGAAAAAGCTGCACTTATGGCAGAGTGTCCATGTGCCTGTGCCTTTAGGAAGGCCGGCTTGCCGTGGTTCTGCACCAGGGTAGGGAATTCAAAATAGGTCCCTCTATCTGCTGGAAGTCAGCACAAAAAAAAGCTGGAAATATGACAGAGTGTCAACTTTTAGTGTAATAGACCTGCGAAAGTCAAAGTCGGGATTTTTTCTAAGTGTCCACTTTTGGTGTACCAACCTTTCCAAAATAAAGTGGGGATTTTTTCTAAGTGTCCACTTTTGGTGTACCAACCTTTCCAAAATAAAGTGGGGATTTTTTCTAAGTGTCCACTTTTGGTGTACCAACCTTTCCAAAATAAAGTGGGGATTTTTTCTAAGTGTCAACTTATAAAGTCGGGATTTTTTCTAAGTGTCAACTTATAAAGTGGGGATTTTTTCTAAGTGTCAACTTATAAAGTGGGGATTTTTTCCAAGTGTCAACTTATAAAGTGGGGATTTTTTCCAAGTGTCAACTTATATAGTCGGGATTTTTTTTCAAAGTGTCAACTTGTAAAGTGGGGATTTTTTCCAAGTGTCTACTTTTGGTTCACCATGCCTTCCAGAGTCAAAGAAGCCCCCGAGTGAGACCCAAAGAACCGGACCGAGTGATGTCATTTGGGGCCCTATTTTGAGTCATTTTGTGGGATTTCGGTGACGCCGAGGAGGGAAGCAGGTGTCAAGGGACAGGGGGGTGCCTGTCCCTTTAAGAAGGCCGGCTTGCCGTGGATCTACACCCGGGTAGGGAATTCAAAACAGGTCCCTCTATTTGCTGGAAGTCAGCACGAAAAAAAGCTGGAAATATGACAGAGTGCCCCCCAAAAAAAAAGAAGCTGCAATGATGGCAGAGTGTCCATGTTGCTGTCCCTTTAGGAAGGCCGGCTCGCCGTGGATCTCCACCCGAGTGGGGAATTCCAAATAGGTCCCTCCATTTGCTGGAAGTGCCCCCCCAAAAAGCTGTCCATTTCCCCAAGTTTTTAAGGGAAACAAAAACCAGGGTTGGGGTTGGATGCATCACACTGTAAGTCTCGGCTGCAGCCAGAAGCAAGTATTAAAAAGATAGACACCAACCATCATTTAAAAAGGGGAAAACAAATCCATTCATCAATAAATCATATCCAAATTTAAAAAAAGAGGCAGCTCAAAAGAGAGGGTGTGTGTCCAGCAGAAAATAGGCATGATAAACAAAGAGGGCTGGGGTTTGGAGGAGGGCAAAATGTCCCGCAGCCGGCCGCCCGAGTTCCGGGATGCCCAGCACGTCCATAACGCACCCCGCAAAGTCAAACTGGAAGTGGAGGGGAAAAAAGCTGGGAAAGAAGTTGAATGTCCTCAAAGTGTTCCAAAATCAGTCCCACGAGTCCCGCAGCTGGCCACCCGAGTCCAGGGAAGCCCGGCACCTCCGTAACAAGGCCCGCAAAGTCACACTGCAAGTGGGGGAGAAAAGCTGGCATAGTAGCCAAAAGTCCTCAAAGTGTTCAAAAATCAGTCCCCCACCAGCCCCGCAGCTGGCCACCCGAGTCCAGGGACGCCCGGCACAGCCGTAACGCACCCCGCAAAGTCAAACTGCAAGTGGGGGAGAAAAGCTGGGGGAAAATCCAAAAGTCCTCAAAGTTTTCAAAATCCGCACCCGGGACTGAGTCCAGCAAGTCCCCCCGGTCCCAAAAATGCCATTTTTTTCAAAAAATACCCAAAAAATGCGGGGGCCGGATTTCGGAACCGGCGTACCGCTTTCGGCCCGCGTGCCCTAGATTGGAGACCGATGTCAAAAATGGACGCCGGTCGGGTATTTTTTTCCTTGGGGTCTATAGAGAGTAAATCCGGAGGAAAATTGGCCTTACGAGCAAAGGGAGGGATTTTAGGGGGCATAACGTCCAGCCGCGTGCCTCCCGGGTCCCGGGGAAGAGAAAGTCCAGAAAACTCATAAAATCATGCCCAGCATGGAGATCCACAAGTCCCGCCGCAGGCCCGAGGCTTCCCGGGTCCCGGGAATGACCAAAAGACACCCAGGAGTGGACCATCGAAAGTGGGAGGGAAATGGAGGGAAAGTCGGGAAAAAGGTCCAAAATGGGTTGAAAATCATATGATCCCACCCAGGGTAGAGTTCCACAAGTCCCGCAGCGAGCTGCACGAGCCGCAGGAACACCGGGAATGACCAAAAGGCACCCAGAAGTGAACCAGCGAAAGTGGGGGAAAAATGGAGGAAAAGGAGGAAAAAGTACCAAATTGTTTAAAAATCCTACCCAGGATGGAGTTCCACAAGTCCCGCAGCGAGCTGCACGAGCCGCAGGAACACCGGGAATGACCAAAAGGCACCCAGAAGCGAACCAGCGAAAGTGGGGGAAAAATGGAGGAAAAGGAGGAAAAAGTACCAAATTGTTTAAAAATCCTACCCAGGATGGAGTTCCAGAAGCCCCGCAGCGAGCTGCACGAGCCGCAGGAACACCGGGAATGACCAAAAGGCACCCAGAAGTGAACCAGCGAAAGTGGGGGAAAAATGGAGGAAAAGGAGGAAAAAGTACCAAATTGTTTAAAAATCCTACCCAGGATGGAGTTCCAGAAGCCCCGCAGCGAGCTGCACGAGCCGCAGGAACACCGGGAATGACCAAAAGGCACCCAGAAGTGAACCAGCGAAAGTGGGGGAAAAATGGAGGAAAAGGAGGAAAAAGTGCCAAATTGTTTAAAAATCCTACCCAGGATGGAGTTCCAGAAGCCCTGCAGCGAGCTGCACGAGCCGCAGGAACACCGGGAATGACCAAAAGGCACCCAGAAGTGAACCAGCGAAAGTGGGGGAAAAATGGAGGAAAAGGAGGAAAAAGTACCAAATTGTTTAAAAATCCTACCCAGGATGGAGTTCCACGAGTCCCGCAGCGAGCTGCACGAGCCGCAGGAACACCGGGAATGACCAAAAGGCACCCAGAAGTGAACCATCAAAAGTGGGGGACAATTTGAGAAAAAGTTGGAAAAAGGTCCGAAATTGATTAAAAATCCTACCCAGGATGGAGTTCCAGAAGCCCCGCAGCGAGCTGCGCGAGCCGCAGGAACACCGGGAATGACCAAAAGGCACCCAGAAGTGAACCATCAAAAGTGGGGGACAATTTGAGAAAAAGTTGGAAAAAGGTCCGAAATTGATTAAAAATCCTACCCAGGATGGAGTTCCAGAAGCCCCGCAGCGAGCTGCACGAGCCGCAGGAACACCGGGAATGACCAAAAGGCACCCAGAAGTGAACCATCAAAAGTGGGGGACAATTTGAGAAAAAGTTGGAAAAAGGTCCGAAATTGATTAAAAATCCTACCCAGGATGGAGTTCCAGAAGTCCCGCAGCGAGCTGCACGAGCCGCGGGAACACCGGGAATGACCAAAAGGCACCCAGAAGTGAACCAGCGAAAGTGGGGGACAATTTGAGAAAAAGTTGGAAAAAGGTCCGAAATTGTTTAAAAATCCTACCCAGGATGGAGTTCCAGAAGTCCCGCAGCGAGCTGCACGAGCCGCAGGAACACCGGGAATGACCAAAAGGCACCCAGAAGTGAACCAGCGAAAGTGGGGGACAATTTGAGAAAAAGTTGGAAAAAGGTCCGAAATTGATTAAAAATCCTACCCAGGATGGAGTTCCAGAAGCCCCGCAGCGAGCTGCGCGAGCCGCAGGAACACCGGGAATGACCAAAAGGCACCCAGAAGTGAACCATCAAAAGTGGGGGACAATTTGAGAAAAAGTTGGAAAAAGGTCCGAAATTGTTTAAAAATCCTACCCAGGATGGAGTTCCAGAAGCCCCGCAGCGAGCTGCGCGAGCTCCGGGACCCCCGGGAATGACCAAAAGATACCCAGGAGTGAACCAGCGAAAGTGGGGGACAATTTGAGGAAAAAGTTGGAAAAAGGTCCGAAATTGTTTAAAAATCCTACCCAGGATGGAGTTCCAGAAGTCCCGCAGCGAGCTGCACGAGCCGCAGGAACACCGGGAATGACCAAAAGGCACCCAGAAGTGAACCAGCGAAAGTGGGGGACAATTTGAGAAAAAGTTGGAAAAAGGTCCGAAATTGATTAAAAATCCTACCCAGGATGGAGTTCCAGAAGTCCCGCAGCGAGCTGCGCGAGCTCCGGGGCCCCCGGGAATGACCAAAAGATACCCAGGAGTGAACCAGCCCAAGTGGGGGACAAATGGAAGAAAAGCCGGGCCAAGTCCAAAAAAGTTGGATTTTTTGCCAAAGTGTCAACATGCGTGATTTTGTCAGAGTGTCCACTTTTGGGATTTTTTCAAAGTCCAACAACGAGAGAGGCCTGGCCTCCAGCCTGTCTAGCCTCTTCCATGAGACACTTAGAAAAAATCCCGTGCAAAAAAAGTGGATTTTTTCTAAGTCCAACAACGAGAGAGGCCTAAGTTCCAGCCTCCTTAGCCTCTTTCTTCCGTGGAGCAAAAGTTGGATTTTTTGCCTAAGTGTCAACATGCGTGATTTTGTCAGAGTGTCCACTTTTGGGATTTTTTCTAAGTCCAACAACGAGAGAGGCCTGGCCTCCAGCCTGTTTAGCCTCTTCCATGTGACACTTAGAAAAAATCCCGTGCAAAAAAAGTGGATTTTTTCTAAGTCCAACAACGAGAGAGGCCTAACTTCCAGCCTCCTTAGCCTCTTTCGTTCACATACTTAGAAAAAAATCCCAGCGCCAAGCCCAATGCATTTCAATGGGATTTATTTTTCGAGCCGGATTTTTTCTAAGTCCAACAACGAGAGAGGCTTGAGTTCTAGCCTACTTTAAGCCTCTTTCGATTTTCCCTGTTTTTACCAGGTCTACCAAAACACCCCCATCACGTTAGTAGGTGCGCCAGGCTTAGACAGGCCGAATTGGCAGGAAATGTGTCCGAGTCAAAGTGAGCTATTTTGGGACTCAAAAGTTGGATTTTCCCCCTCTTTTCGATGGTTCTTTTTTCGAATGGTTCTTCCAGGCTCTGAGGACAGGGGCTCACGCGGACATGCGTGGCCGCCTAGGGGGCGCTATCTCGGACACATTTAGGGACATGGACACCCTGGAAGAACAAACATAAAAATTTTTTCGACCTGATTTCAGACCAGCCTCTTTCTTAAGGACTTCCAGGACTCGAGCGACAGGGGCTCGGTCCTGAGTGCGCGCCCGGCCAGGGGGCGCTATCCCGGACACATTTCGGGACATTTAAACCATGGATGGACAAACATAAAAATTTTTTCGACCTGATTTCAGACCAGCCTCTTTCTTAAGGACTTCCAGGACTCGAGCGACAGGGGCTCGGTCCTGAGTGCGCGCCCGGCCAGGGGGCGCTATCCCGGACACATTTCGGGACATTTAAACCATGGATGGACAAACATAAAAATTGAAAGACCTGATTCGACCCAGCCTCTCGGGGCTTTTCCCAGGGCCGGAGCGACAGGGGCTCGGCCCTACGGCGTGCCCGCCTAGGGGGCGCTATGACGGACACACCAGGGGACACGGACACCCTGGGTGGACAAACATAAAAAATTGAAAGACCTGATTCGACCCAGCCTCTCGGGGCTTTTCCCAGGGCCGGAGCGACAGGGGCTCGGCCCTACGGCGTGCCCGCCTAGGGGGCGCTATGACGGACACACCAGGGGACACGGACACCCTGGGTGGACAAACATAAAAAATTGAAAGACCTGATTCGACCCAGCCTCTCGGGGCTTTTCCCAGGGCCGGAGCGACAGGGGCTCGGTCCTACGGCGTGCCCGCCTAGGGGGCGCTATGACGGACACACCAGGGGACACGGACACCCTGGGTGGACAAACATAAAAATTGAAAGACCCGATTTGACCCAGCCTCTCGGGGCTTTCCAAGGGCCGGAGCGACAGGGGCTCGGTCCTACTGCACGGCCGCCTAGGGGGCGCTATCACGGACACATCAGGGGACACGGACACCCTGGATGGACAAACATAAAAATTGAAAGACCCGATTTGACCCAGCCTCTCGGGGCTTTCCAAGGGCCGGAGCGACAGGGGCTCGGTCCTACTGCACGGCCGCCTAGGGGGCGCCGTGCCGGACACGTTTCCGCCATTTACCGCACGGATAAAATCCTGGGCCCGACGCCGCCCAGGTCACTTGTGACAATTGCCCCCGGACACCTCCCTTTCCCTTTTCCCCTCTAACCTTTTGGTAACCACGACTTGCCATCGGAGCGGCCCCCACCGGCCGGCGTCAGCCGGTTACCCAGGTGCGGGGATTC